>NW_028233899.1:7500-17500 GCF_054856545.1 Hippocampus guttulatus | reverse complement strand
GAGTTTGCAGCGCCGGAAGGGGCCGGCGAGGAGGCCGAGTGCGGCCGGGAAAGAGGCCACTCGGTCGGATTGAAAACTTGGAGTTTGCAAGCCGGAAGGGGCCGGCGAGGAGGCCGAGTGCGGCCGGGAAAGAGGCCACTCGGTCGGATTGGGAGTTTGAAAAAATTCCCCCATTCATTTTCAATGGCGGAGGTACCAGGGGCAAGGCTGGGGGTACCAGGGGCGAAGCTGGCTGGGGGTACCAGGGGTAAGGCTGAGGGTACCAGGGGTGCCGCTGGGGGTACCAGGGGTAAGGCTGAGGGTACCAGGGGTGCCGCTGAGGGTACCAGGGGTGCCGCTGGGGGTACCAGGGGTGCCGCTGAGGGTACCAGGGGTGCCGCTGAGGGTACCAGGGGTAGGGCTGGAGGTACCAGGGGTGCCGCTGGGGGTACCAGGGGTAAGGCTGAGGGTACCAGGGGTGCCGCTGGGGGTACCAGGGGTAAGGCTGAGGGTACCAGGGGTGCCGCTGGGGGTACCAGGGGTGCCGCTGAGGGTACCAGGGGTAGGGCTGGAGGTACCAGGGGTGCCGCTGAGGGTACCAGGGGTAAAGAGCGGGCCGGCCCGGCGGGCGAGTGTGGCCGGGAAAGAGGCCTCTCGGTCGGATTGGGAGTTTGAAAAAAATCCCCCATTCATTTCCAATGGCGGAGGTACCAGGGGCAAGGCTGGGGGTACCAGGGGTAAAGAGCGGGCCGGCCCGGCGGGCGAGTGTGGCCGGAAAAGGGGCCTCTTGGTCGGATTGGGAGTTTGAAAAAATTCCCCCATTCATTTTCAATGGCGGGGGTACCAGGGGTAGAGCTGGGGGTACCAGGGGTAAAGAGCGGGCCGGCCCGGCGTGCGAGTTTGGCCGGAAAAGGGGCCTCTTGGTCGTATTGGGAGTTTGAAAAAATTCCCCCATTCATTTTCAATGGCGGAGGTACCAGGGGCAAGGCTGGGGGTACCAGGGGCGAAGCTGGCTGGGGGTACCAGGGGTAAGGCTGAGGGTACCAGGGGTGCAGCTGAGGGTACCAGGGGTAAGGTTGAGGGTACCAGGGGTGTTGCTGGGGGTACCAGGGGTCACCATTCATTTTCAATGGGGGAGGTACCAGGGGCAAGGCTGGGGGTACCAGGGGTGTTGCTGGGGGTACCAGGGGTAAAGAGCGGGCCGGCCCGGCGGGCGAGTGTGGCCGGAAAAGGGGCCTCTTGCTCGGATTGGGAGTTTGAAAAAATTCCCCCATTCATTTTCAATGGCAGATGTACCAGGGGTCGGTGTCCGCCAGACGGCGGTGTGGTAGGCAAAAGGCGGGCCGGCTCGGCGAGCGTGCGTGCCCGGGAAAAAGGCCTCTTGGCCGGCGTGAGAGTTTAATAATAGCGGGCCGGCTCATCGAGCGTGCGTGCCCGGGAAAAGGGCCTCTTGGCCGGCGTGAGAGTTTAATAATAGCGGGCCGGCCCGGCGAGCGTGCGTGCCCGGGAAAAAGGCCTCTTGGCCGGCGTGAGAGTTTAATAATAGCGGGCCGGCCCGGCGAGCGTGCGTGCCCGGGAAAAAGGCCTCCTTGCAGGCGTGAGAGTTTAATAATAGCGGGCCGGCCCGGCGAGCGTGCGTGCCCGGGAAAAAGGCCTCCTTGCAGGCGTGAGAGTTTAATAATAGCGGGCCGGCTCGGCGAGCGTGCGTGCACGGGAAAAAGGCCTCTTGGCCGGCGTGAGAGTTTAATAATAGCGGGCCGGCCCGGCGAGCGTGCGTGCCCGGGAAAAAGGCCTCCTTGCAGGCGTGAGAGTTTAATAATAGCGGGCCGGCTCATCGAGCGTGCGTGCCCGGGAAAAGGGCCTCCTTGCAGGCGTGAGAGTTTAATAATAGCGGGCCGGCTCTGCGAGCGTGCGTGCCCGGGAAAAGGGCCTC
This sequence comes from Hippocampus guttulatus, assembly GCF_054856545.1. Taxonomy (NCBI): domain Eukaryota; kingdom Metazoa; phylum Chordata; class Actinopteri; order Syngnathiformes; family Syngnathidae; genus Hippocampus; species Hippocampus guttulatus. The sequence continues at coordinate 15,588 of NW_028233899.1, read as the reverse complement.
TTGGCCGGCCTGAGCGTTTAATAATAGCGGGCCGGCTCATCGAGCGTGCGTGCCCGGGAAAAGGGCCTCTTGGCCGGCCTGAGCGTTTAATAATAGCGGGCCGGCCCCGCGAGCGTGCGTGCCCGGGAAAAAGGCCTCCTTGCAGGCGTGAGAGTTTAATAATAGCGGGCCGGCTCATCGAGCGTGCGTGCCCGGGAAAAGGGCCTCCTTGCAGGCGTGAGAGTTTAATAATAGCGGGCCGGCTCTGCGAGCGTGCGTGCCCGGGAAAAGGGCCTCTTGGCCGGCCTGAGCGTTTAATAATAGCGGGCCGGCTCATCGAGCGTGCGTGCCCGGGAAAAGGGCCTCTTGGCCGGCCTGAGCGTTTAATAATAGCGGGCCGGCCCCGCGAGCGTGCGTGCCCGGGAAAAAGGCCTCCTTGCAGGCGTGAGAGTTTAATAATAGCGGGCCGGCTCATCGAGCGTGCGTGCCCGGGAAAAGGGCCTCCTTGCAGGCGTGAGAGTTTAATAATAGCGGGCCGGCTCGGCGAGCGTGCGTGCCCGGGAAAAGGGCCTCTTGGCCGGCGTGAGAGTTTAATAATAGCGGGCCGGCCCCGCGAGCGTGCGTGCCCGGGAAAAAGGCCTCCTTGCAGGGGTGAGAGTTTAATAATAGCGGGCCGGCCCGGCGAGCGTGCGTGCCCGGGAAAAAGGCCTCCTTGCAGGCGTGAGCGTTTAATAATAGCGGACCGGCTCTGCGAGCGTGCGTGCCCGGGAAAAGGGCCTCTTGGCCGGCCTGAGCGTTTAATAATAGCGGGCCGGCCCGGCGAGCGTGCGTGCCCGGGAAAAAGGCCTCTTGGCCGGCTTGGGGGATTGAAAAAAAATCCCCCATTCATTTTCAACGGGAGGGGTCGGCGGTACCGCTTGGTGTCCGCCAGACGGCGGTGTGGTAGGCAAATGGCGGGCCTGCACGGCGAGCGTGCGTGCCCGGGAAAAAGGCCTCCTTGCAGGCGTGAGAGTTTAATAATAGCGGGCCGGCCCGGAGAGCGTGCGTGCCCGGGAAAAAGGCCTCTTGGCCGGCGTGAGAGTTTAATAATAGCGGGCCGGCCCGGCGAGCGTGCGTGCCCGGGAAAAAGGCCTCCTTGCAGGCGTGAGTGTTTAATAATAGCGGGCCGGCTCATCGAGCGTGCGTGCCCGGGAAAAGGGCCTCTTGGCCGGCGTGAGAGTTTAATAATAGCGGGCCGGCTCATCGAGCGTGCGTGCCCGGGAAAAAGGCCTCTTGGCCGGCTTGGGGGATTGTAAAAAAAAATCCCCCATTCATTTTCAACGGGAGGGGTCGGCGGTACCGCGTGGTGTCCGCCAGACGGCGGTGTGGTAGGCAAATGGCGGGCCTGCACGGCGAGCGTGCGTGCCCGGGAAAAATGCCTCCTGGCCGGCGTGAGAGTTTAATAATAGCGGGCCGGCTCATCGAGCGTGCGTGCCCGGGAAAAAGGCCTCCTTGCAGGCGTGAGAGTTTAATAATAGCGGGCCGGCTCGGCGAGCGTGCGTGCCCGGGAAAAAGGCCTCCTTGCAGGCGTAAGAGTTTAATAATAGCGGGCCGGCTCATCGAGCGTGCGTGCCCGGGAAAAAGGCCTCTTGGCCGGCTTGGGGGATTGAAAAAAAATCCCCCATTCATTTTCAACGGGAGGGGTCGGCGGTACCGCTTGGTGTCCGCCAGACGGCGGTGTGGTAGGCAAATGGCGGGCCTGCACGGCGAGCGTGCGTGCCCGGGAAAAATGCCTCCTGGCCGGCGTGAGAGTTTAATAATAGCGGGCCGGCTCGGCGAGCGTGCGTGCCCGGGAAAAAGGCCTCTTGGCCGGCGTGAGAGTTTAATAATAGCGGGCCGGCTCGGCGAGCGTGCGTGCCCGGGAAAAGGGCCTCTTGGCCGGCGTGAGAGTTTAATAATAGCGGGCCGGCTCATCGAGCGTGCGTGCCCGGGAAAAGGGCCTCTTGGCCGGCGTGAGAGTTTAATAATAGCGGGCCGGCTCAGCGAGCGTGCGTGCCCGGGAAAAGGGCCTCTTGGCCGGCGTGAGAGTTTAATAATAGCGGGCCTGAGAGTTTAATAATAGCGGGCCGGCTCGGCGAGCGTGCGTGCCCGGGAAAAGGGCCTCTTGGCCGGCGTGAGAGTTTAATAATAGCGGGCCGGCTCATCGAGCGTGCGTGCCCGGGAAAAGGGCCTCTTGGCCGGCGTGAGAGTTTAATAATAGCGGGCCGGCCCGGCGAGCGTGCGTGCCCGGGAAAAAGGCCTCCTTGCAGGCGTGAGAGTTTAATAATAGCGGGCCGGCCCGGAGAGCGTGCGTGCCCGGGAAAAAGGCCTCTTGGCCGGCGTGAGAGTTTAATAATAGCGGGCCGGCCCGGCGAGCGTGCGTGCCCGGGAAAAAGGCCTCCTTGCAGGCGTGAGTGTTTAATAATAGCGGGCCGGCTCATCGAGCGTGCGTGCCCGGGAAAAGGGCCTCTTGGCCGGCGTGAGAGTTTAATAATAGCGGGCCGGCTCATCGAGCGTGCGTGCCCGGGAAAAAGGCCTCTTGGCCGGCTTGGGGGATTGTAAAAAAAAATCCCCCATTCATTTTCAACGGGAGGGGTCGGCGGTACCGCGTGGTGTCCGCCAGACGGCGGTGTGGTAGGCAAATGGCGGGCCTGCACGGCGAGCGTGCGTGCCCGGGAAAAATGCCTCCTGGCCGGCGTGAGAGTTTAATAATAGCGGGCCGGCTCATCGAGCGTGCGTGCCCGGGAAAAAGGCCTCCTTGCAGGCGTGAGAGTTTAATAATAGCGGGCCGGCTCGGCGAGCGTGCGTGCCCGGGAAAAAGGCCTCCTTGCAGGCGTAAGAGTTTAATAATAGCGGGCCGGCTCATCGAGCGTGCGTGCCCGGGAAAAAGGCCTCTTGGCCGGCTTGGGGGATTGAAAAAAAATCCCCCATTCATTTTCAACGGGAGGGGTCGGCGGTACCGCTTGGTGTCCGCCAGACGGCGGTGTGGTAGGCAAATGGCGGGCCTGCACGGCGAGCGTGCGTGCCCGGGAAAAATGCCTCCTGGCCGGCGTGAGAGTTTAATAATAGCGGGCCGGCTCGGCGAGCGTGCGTGCCCGGGAAAAAGGCCTCTTGGCCGGCGTGAGAGTTTAATAATAGCGGGCCGGCTCGGCGAGCGTGCGTGCCCGGGAAAAGGGCCTCTTGGCCGGCGTGAGAGTTTAATAATAGCGGGCCGGCTCATCGAGCGTGCGTGCCCGGGAAAAGGGCCTCTTGGCCGGCGTGAGAGTTTAATAATAGCGGGCCGGCTCAGCGAGCGTGCGTGCCCGGGAAAAGGGCCTCTTGGCCGGCGTGAGAGTTTAATAATAGCGGGCCTGAGAGTTTAATAATAGCGGGCCGGCTCGGCGAGCGTGCGTGCCCGGGAAAAGGGCCTCTTGGCCGGCGTGAGAGTTTAATAATAGCGGGCCGGCTCATCGAGCGTGCGTGCCCGGGAAAAGGGCCTCTTGGCCGGCGTGAGAGTTTAATAATAGCGGGCCGGCCCGGCGAGCGTGCGTGCCCGGGAAAAAGGCCTCCTTGCAGGCGTGAGAGTTTAATAATAGCGGGCCGGCCCGGCGAGCGTGCGTGCCCGGGAAAAAGGCCTCCTTGCAGGCGTGAGAGTTTAATAATAGCGGGCCGGCTCCGCGAGCGTGCGTGGCCGGGAAAAAGGCCTCTTGGCCGGCGTGAGAGTTTAATAATAGCGGGCCGGCTCGGCGAGCGTGCGTGCCCGGGAAAAGGGCCTCTTGGCCGGCGTGAGAGTTTAATAATAGCGGGCCGGCTCATCGAGCGTGCGTGCCCGGGAAAAAGGCCTCTTGGCCGGCGTGAGAGTTTAATAATAGCGGGCCGGCCCGGCGAGCGTGCGTGCCCGGGAAAAAGGCCTCCTTGCAGGCGTGAGAGTTTAATAATAGCGGGCCGGCCCGGCGAGCGTGCGTGCCCGGGAAAAAGGCCTCCTTGCAGGCGTGAGAGTTTAATAATAGCGGGCCGGCCCGGCGAGCGTGCGTGCCCGGGAAAAAGGCCTCCTTGCAGGCGTGAGAGTTTAATAATAGCGGGCCGGCTCCGCGAGCGTGCGTGCCCGGGAAAAAGGCCTCCTTGCAGGCGTGAGAGTTCAATAATAGCGGGCCGGCCCGGCGAGCGTGCGTGCCCGGGAAAAAGGCCTCCTTGCAGGCGTGAGAGTTTAATAATAGCGGGCCGGCCCGGCGAGCGTGCGTGCCCGGGAAAAAGGCCTCTTGGCCGGCGTGAGAGTTTAATAATAGCGGGCCGGCCCCGCGAGCGTGCGTGCCCGGGAAAAAGGCCTCCTTGCAGGGGTGAGAGTTTAATAATAGCGGGCCGGCCCGGCGAGCGTGCGTGCCCGGGAAAAAGGCCTCTTGGCCGGCGTGGGAGATTGAAAAAATTCCCCCATTCATTTTCAATGGCGGGGGTACCAGGGGTAGAGCTGGGGGTACCAGGGGTAAAGAGCGGGCCGGCCCGGCGTGCGAGTTTGGCCGGAAAAGAGGCCTCTTGGTCGGATTGGGAGATTGAAAAAATTCCCCCATTCATTTTCAATGGCGGGGGTACCAGGGGTAGAGCTGGGGGTACCAGGGGTAAAGAGCGGGCCGGCCCGGCGTGCGAGTTTGGCCGGAAAAGAGGCCTCTTGGTCGGATTGGGAGATTGAAAAAATTCCCCCATTCATTTTCAATGGCGGGGGTACCAGGGGTAGAGCTGGGGGTACCAGGGGTAAAGAGCGGGCCGGCCCGGCGTGCGAGTGTGGCCGGGAAAGAGCCCTCCTGGCCGGCCTGGGAGATTGAAAAAAATTCCCCCATTCATTTTCAATGGCGGGGGTACCAGGGGTAAAGAGCGGGCCGGCCCAGCGTGCGAGTTTGGCCGGGAAAGGGGCCTCCTGGCCGGCCTGGGGGATTAAAAAAATTCCCCCATTCATTTTCAATGGCGGGGGTACCAGGGGTAGCAGTACCGATTTTGGTCGTTAGGGGCGCTGTAGTAGGTAAACCAGATATGCGGAGTTAGGGGGTCAAGAAGGCTAAAAGGCTTAGAAAGTGACCGTTCACCAAAATACTTTCCGAAACGTATATAGGGGGGCATGTGTCGGACGAGTCACCATGCTTTCTCGATGCTGGAGGTACCAGGGGCACAAAGTTGGCCGGGAAAGATGCCTCTTAGGCGGATTGAAAGCATGAGAAAATGCCCCCCATTCATTTTCAATGGCGGAGAGCGGGCCGGCCCCGCAGCCGAGTGTGGCCGGCGGAGAGGCGTCTCGGTCGGATGAATGAAGCGTGGAGCCGGCCTCTGACGGCGGAGCTCCGCACTTTCGAATATTTTCTATCTCCCCCTCCGGGCGGTCGACGGCAGTTGGGAAGGCCGCCCGAGAGGCGCCCGGGGCGGATACCTCGGGCGAAAAGCCGGCCTCTGACGGCGGAGCTCCGCACTTTCGAATATTTTCTATTTCCCCCTCCGGGCGGTCGACGGCAGTTGGGAAGGCCGCCCGAGAGGCGCCCGGGGCGGATACCTCGGGCGAAAAGCCGGCCTCTGACGGCGGAGCTCCGCACTTTCGAATATTTTCTATCTCCCCCTCCGGGCGGTCGACGGCAGTTGGGAAGGCCGCCCGAGAGGCGCCCGGGGCGGATACCTCGGGCGAAAAGCCGGCCTCTGACGGCGGAGCTCCGCACTTTCGAATATTTTCTATTTCCCCCTCCGGGCGGTCGACGGCAGTTGGGAAGGCCGCCCGAGAGGCGCCCGGGGCGGATACCTCGGGCGAAAAGCCGGCCTCTGACGGCGGAGCTCCGCACTTTCGAATATTTTCTATCTCCCCCTCCGGGCGGTCGACGGCAGTTGGGAAGGCCGCCCGAGAGGCGCCCGGGGCGGATACCTCGGGCGAAAAGCCGGCCTCTGACGGCGGAGCTCCGCACTTTCGAATATTTTCTATTTCCCCCTCCGGGCGGCCGACGGCAGTTGGGAAGGCCGCCCGAGAGGCGCCCGGGGCGGATACCTCGGGCGAAAAGCCGGCCTCTGACGGCGGAGCTCCGCACTTTCGAATATTTTCTATTTCCCCCTCCGGGCGGCCGACGGCAGTTGGGAAGGCCGCCCGAGAGGCGCCCGGGGCGGATACCTCGGGCGAAAAGCCGGCCTCTGACGGCGGAGCTCCGCACTTTCGAATATTTTCTATTTCCCCCTCCGGGCGGCCGACGGCAGTTGGGAAGGCCGCCCGAGAGGCGCCCGGGGCGGATACCTCGGGCGAAAAGCCGGCCTCTGACGGCGGAGCTCCGCACTTTCGAATATTTTCTATTTCCCCCTCCGGGCGGCCGACGGCAGTTGGGAAGGCCGCCCGAGAGGCGCCCGGGGCGGATACCTCGGGCGAAAACCCGGCCTCTGACGGCGGAGCTCCGCACTTTCGAATATTTTCTATTTCCCCCTCCGGGCGGCCGACGGCAGTTGGGAAGGCCGCCCGAGAGGCGCCCCGGGGCGGATACCTCGGGCGAAAAGCCGGCCTCTGACGGCGGAGCTCCGCACTTTCGAATATTTTCTATTTCCCCCTCCGGGCGGCCGACGGCAGTTGGGAAGGTCGCCCGAGAGGCGCCCCGGGGCGGATACCCCGGGCGAAAAGCCGGCCTCTGACGGCGGAGCTCCGCACTTTCGAATATTTTCTATTTCCCCCTCCGGGCGGCTGACGGCAGGTGGGAAGGCCGCCCATTCATTTTCAATGGCGGAGGTACCAGGGGTGCCGCTGAGGGTACCAGGGGTGCCGCTGAGGGTACCAGGGGTGCAGCTGAGGGTACCAGGGGTGCCGCTGAGGGTACCAGGGGTGCCGCTGAGGGTACCAGGGGTACGGCTGAGGGTACCAGGGGTGCCGCTGAGGGTACCAGGGGTGCCGCTGAGGGTACCAGGGGTGCCGCTGAGGGTACCAGGGGTGCCGCTGAGGGTACCAGGGGTTCGGCTGAGGGTACCAGGGGTACGGCTGAGGGTACCAGGGGTGCCGCTGAGGGTACCAGGGGTGCCGCTGAGGGTACCAGGGGTGCGGCTGAGGGTACCAGGGGTAAGGCTGAGGGTACCAGGGGTGCCGCTGAGGGTACCAGGGGTGCGGCTGAGGGTACCAGGGGTAAGGCTGAGGGTACCAGGGGTAAGGCTGAGGGTACCAGGGGTAAGGCTGAGGGTACCAGGGGTACGGCTGGAGGTACCAGGGGTAAGGCTGGAGGTACCAGGGGTAAGGCTGGAGGTACCAGGGGTAAGGCTGGAGGTACCAGGGGTTAGGCTGGAGGTACCAGGGGTAAGGCTGGGGGTACCAGGGGTAAGGCTGAGGGTACCAGGGGCGAAGCTGGCTGGGGGTACCAGGGGTTGGGCTGAGGGTACCAGGGGTTGGGCTGAGGGTACCAGGGGTAAGGCTGAGGGTACCAGGGGCGAAGCTGGCTGGGGGTACCAGGGGTGTTGCTGAGGGTACCAGGGGTGCCGCTGAGGGTACCAGGGGTTAGGCTGGGGGTACCAGGGGTTGAGCTGAGGGTACCAGGGGTAAGGCTGAGGGTACCAGGGGTGTTGCTGGGGGTACCAGGGGTCGCCATTCATTTTCAATGGGGGAGGTACCAGGGGTAGGGCTGGGGGTACCAGGGGTAAAGAGCGGACCGGCTCGCCGGCCGAGCGTGGCCGAAAAAGAGGCCTCCTGGCCGGATTGAGAAATTAAAAAAATTCCCCCATTCATTTTCAATGGCGGGGGTACCAGGGGTATGCAGTACCGATTTTGGTCGTTAGGGGCGCTGTAGTAGGTAAACCAGATATGGGGAGTTAGGGGGTCAAGAAGGCTAAAAGGCTTAGAAAGTGAGCGTTCACCAAAATACTTTCCGAAACGTATATAGGTGAGCATGTTTTGAATGGGTGACCTCCAGGGCGACACAGGGGAGGCCCCTAAGAGTATAATCAGACCATCGTGAGGGTGTTTCCAGCCACCCAAAAGCACTGGAACGGCCTCTGACGGCGGAGCTCCGCACTATCGAATATTTTCTATTTCCCCCTCCAGGCGGTCGACGGCAGTTGGGAAGGCCGCCCGAGAGGCGCCCGGGGCGGATACCCCGTGCGAAAACCCGGCCTCTGACGGCGGAG
>NW_028233899.1:0-2500 GCF_054856545.1 Hippocampus guttulatus | reverse complement strand
GCCGTCGGCGGCGGCGCCGGGGCGCTCCCCGCCGCGCCCCGGCCCCCCGAGTCCGAAGCGTGAGAAACGCCGATAGGCGGCGGGCGGCGGCGGCCGCGCGGCCGCGGGGCGGCGGGCGGGTGCGCCGCGGGCGTCGCGGGGGGGGAGGAAGGTCAGGAGGACGGTGTCGGGCGCGGGGTGTATGTCGGTTCGCGTCGTCGCGCGGCCGGCCGCTCCCCGCGTCCCGCCCGGCCCCCGCCGGCCCCCCCCCCCGGTCAGGCGCCCGTCGGCGTTCCCCGACCGCCCCACCCCGCGCGTCCGCGCGGTCGTCGACGTCCCGTCCGCCTTGTCAACGCTCCCATAGTCCAGGCCGGGCCGCGGCCGGCGTCGGGGACCACTCCCCCGCCGGTGCCATCGCGACCTGGCCGACCTCGGAACCTTACCCCCAGTCGCCGGGTACCCAACCTTCTCGCCACCTTCGGCGGCGAGCGGGGGGTTCAATGTCTCCGAAGTCCCCCCCCGGCCTGCCGGCGGGGCGGGGGGGGCTAGGAGCGCCCGGAGGCGCCGTTATCCCCCTTTTTAACCCCTTCTCTGAATGTTGGCCAAAACCGCAAACCAAACGTACGACTCTCAGCGGTGGATCACTCGGCTCGTGCGTCGATGAAGGACGCAGCTAGCTGCGAGAACTAATGTGAATTGCAGGACACATTGATCATCGACACTTTGAACGCACCTTGCGGCCCCGGGTCCCTCCCGGGGCCACGCCTGTCTGAGCGTCGCTTGTACATCTATCGGGATCGGGGCGCCCACGGGCGCCCCCCTCCCGCGGTTGGGGCGTCGCGGGCCACCGCCGGCCTACCCCCCCCACCTTCCCTCCCCGCACGGGGAAATGGGGGTGGGGGGGGCGGACGGCACGGCCCTCGTCCCCCTAAGTATAGACCCGACCGCCCGCGCCCTCGACGGGCCCGACCACCGCGCGGCCGCAGGGGCCCGCGGCGGCTGCCGATGGAGGATCCGTCCCCCGCCGCGCAGTCCGCCGCGACGCACCGCGCGGCCGCGTAGGAGTCGTGCGCCCGGCGAGGCGCGGGGTTAACGGCCGACCCCCGATGACGGGAGGCGATCCGTCGCCCCCGCCTCTAACCCCGTTCGACTACGACCTCAGATCAGACGAGACGACCCGCTGAATTTAAGCATATTACTAAGCGGAGGAAAAGAAACTAACAAGGATTCCCTCAGTAGCGGCGAGCGAAGAGGGAGAAGCCCAGCGCCGAATCCCCGCCCGGCGGAGGGCGCGGGACATGTGGCGTATAGAAGGTCGCTTTGCCCGGCGCCGCCCGGTGGGGGCCCGAGTCCTTCTGATGGAGGCTCTGCCCGAGGACGGTGTGAGGCCGGTAGCGGCCCCCGGCGCGCCGGGGCGAGGCCTTCTCGGAGTCGGGTTGTTTGGGAATGCAGCCCAAAGCGGGTGGTAAACTCCATCTAAGGCTAAATACTGGCACGAGACCGATAGCGGACAAGTACCTTAAGGGAAAGTTGAAAAGAACTTTGAAGAGAGAGTTCAACAGGGCGTGAAACCGTTGAGAGGTAAACGGGTGGGGACCGCGCAGTCCGCGCGGGGGATTCAACCCGGCAGGGCGCGGCGGCGGGGCCTTTGGCGGCGCGCGGGTTCGTCCGTTCCGCCCCCCCTCCCTTGGCGGAGGGGGGGCGGGCGGCGGCCCGCGCGCCCCGGGGTCCCGGCTGCCCCCCGGCCGGGCGCACTTCCCCCGTCGCGGTGCGCCGCGACCGGCTCCGGGTTGGCTTGGAAAGGCTTGGGACGATGGTGGCGCGGGCGGCCCGCGCGGGGCCCGGGGGTTCCGACCCCCGGTCACCCCGCGCGTCAGCCCCCGCGCTGTACAGCGCTCCTCTGCCCCTACCTCGCCGCTTCCCCCGGGGTCGTGGGATGTACCGCTGCGTCCTCCGTTCACGGCCGGGGCCCCCCGCTCCCGGCGCGGCCGCTCCGCGCGCGCACTGACCCCAGTGCGCGCCGGGCGCGCCGCGCCGCCAGGGCGGGGACCGGCCCACGTTCGGACGGGCGCTAGGGGTCCGCGGCGATGTCGGCAGCCCACCCGACCCGTCTTGAAACACGGACCAAGAAGTCTAACGCGCGCGCGAGTCGGAGGGCCAGACGAAACCCGACCCGGCGCAATGAAAGTGAGGGCCGGCGGCGGCGCCGGCCGAGGTGGGATCCCGGCCCCGCGGGGTACGAATCTTCCGGGCGCACCACCGGCCCGCCTCGCCCGCCGCGTCGGGGAGGTGGAGCATGAGCGCGCGCGATAGGACCCGAAAGATGGTGAACTATGCCTGGGCAGGGCGAAGCCAGAGGAAACTCTGGTGGAGGCCCGCAGCGGTCCTGACGTGCAAATCGGTCGTCCGACCTGGGTATAGGGGCGAAAGACTAATCGAACCATCTAGTAGCTGGTTCCTTCCGAAGTTTCCCTCAGGATAGCTGGCGCTCGAACAGCAGTTTTATCCGGTAAAGCCAATG
>NW_028233898.1:0-143251 GCF_054856545.1 Hippocampus guttulatus | reverse complement strand
ATCCTGAACAAAATACATGTTGAAGTGTGTGCATAAGTCCTTTGGTTTAGGCGTGACACTCAATTTGAGCTTTTATTGCTTTAAATGCATTTTCAGCCCGAGTTGAGCACGTTTTGTGAGTTTGAATGTATCTTCATAGGAATGAGTTGTGTGGTCAAATTAATGCTCATATAGGCTTCAGGAGGCCATCCTGAACAAAATACATGTTGAAGTGTGTGCATAAGTCCTTTGGTTTAGGCGTGACACTCAATTTGAGTTTTTATTGCTTTAAATGCATTTTCAGCCCGAGCTGAGCACGTTTTGTGAGTTTGAATGTATCTTCATAGGAATGAGTTGTGTGGTCAAATTAATGCTCATATGGGCTTCAGGAGGTCATCCTGAACAAAATACATGTTGAAGTGTGTGCATAAGTCCTTTGGTTTAGGTGTGACACTCAATTTGAGTTTTTATTGCTTTAAATGCATTTTCAGCCCGAGCTGAGCACGTTTTTTGAGTTTGAATGTATCTTCATAGGAATGAGTTGTGTGGTCAAATTATTGCTCATTTAGGCTACAGGAGGTCATCCTGAACAAAATACATGTTGAAGTGTGTGCATAAGTCCTTTGGTTTAGGCGTGACACTCAATTTGAGTTTTTATTGCTTTAAATGCATTTTCAGCCCGAGCTGAGCACGTTTTGTGAGTTTGAATGTATCTTCATAGAATGAGTTGTGTGGTCAAATTAATGCTCATTTAGGCTTCAGGAGGTCATCCTGAACAAAATACATGTTGAAGTGTGTGCATAAGTCCTTTGGTTTAGGTGTGACACTCAATTTGAGTTTTTGTTGCTTTAAATGCATTTTCAGCCCGAGCTGAGCGCGCTTTCTGACTTTGAATGTATCTTCATAGGAATGAGTTGTGTGGTCAAATTATCGCTCATTTAGGCTTCAAGGAGGTCATCCTGAACAAAATACATGTTGAAGTGTGTGCATAAGTCCTTTGGTTTAGGCGTGACACTCAATTTGAGTTTTTATTGCTTTAAATGCATTTTCAGCCCGAGCTGAGGACGTTTTGTGAGTTTGAATGTATCTTCATAGGAATGAGTTGTGTGGTCAAAGTAATGCTCATTTAGGCTTCAGGTGGTCATCCTGAACAAAACACACGTTGAAGTGTGTGCATAAGTCCTTTGGTTTAGGCGTGACACTCAATTTGAGTTTTTATTGCTTTAAATGCATTTTCAGCCCGAGCTGAGCACGTTTTGTGAGTTTGAATGTATCTTCATAGGAATGAGTTGTGTAGTCAAGTTAATGCTCATTTAGGCTTCAGGTGGTCATCCTGAACTAAATACATGTTGAAGTGTGTGCATAAGTCCTTTGGTTTAGGCGTGACACTCAATTTGAGTTTTCATTGCTTTAAATGCATTTTCAGCCCGAGCTGAGCGCGCTTTCTGACTTTGAATGTATCTTCATAGGAATGAGTTGTGTGGTCAAATTAATGGTCATTTAGGCTTCAGGTGGTCATCCTGAACAAAATACATGTTGAAGTGTGTGCATAAGTCCTTTGGTTTAGGTGTGACACTCAATTTGAGTTTTTGTTGCTTTAAATGCATTTTCAGCCCGAGCTGAGCGCGTTTTCTGACTTTGAATGTATCTTCATAGGAATGAGTTGTGTGGTCAAATTAATGCTCATTTAGGCTTCAGGTGGTCATCCTGAACAAAATACATGTTGAAGTGTGTGCATAAGTCCTTTGGTTTAGGCGTGACACTCAATTTGAGTTTTTATTGCTTTAAATGCATTTTCAGCCCGAGCTGAGCGCGTTTTGTGACTTTGAATGTATCTTCATAGGAATGAGTTGTGTGGTCAAATTATCGCTCATTTAGGCTTCAAGGAGGTCATCCTGAACAAAATACATGTTGAAGTGTGTGCATAAGTCCTTTGGTTTAGGTGTGACACTCAATTTGAGTTTTTATTGCTTTAAATGCATTTTCAGCCCGAGCTGAGCACGTTTTGTGAGTTTGAATGTATCTTCATAGGAATGAGTTGTGTAGTCAAATTAATGCTCATATGGGCTTCAGGAGGTCATCCTGAACAAAATACATGTTGAAGTGTGTGCATAAGTCCTTTGGTTTAGGCGTGACACTCAATTTGAGTTTTTATTGCTTTAAATGCATTTTCAGCCCGAGCTGAGCACGTTTTGTGAGTTTGAATGTATCTTCATAGGAATGAGTTGTGTGGTCAAGTTAATGCGCATTTAGGCTTCAGGTGGTCATCCTGAACTAAATACATGTTGAAGTGTGTGCATAAGTCCTTTGGTTTAGGCGTGACACTCAATTTGAGTTTTCATTGCTTTAAATGCATTTTCAGCCCGAGCTGAGCGCGCTTTCTGACTTTGAATGTATCTTCATAGGAATGAGTTGTGTGGTCAAATTAATGGTCATTTAGGCTTCAGGTGGTCATCCTGAACAAAATACATGTTGAAGTGTGTGCATAAGTCCTTTGGTTTAGGCGTGACACTCAATTTGAGTTTTTATTGCTTTAAATGCATTTTCAGCCCGAGCTGAGCGCGTTTTCTGACTTTGAATGTATCTTCATAGGAATGAGTTGTGTGGTCAAATTAATGCTCATTTAGGCTTCAGGTGGTCATCCTGAACAAAATACATGTTGAAGTGTGTGCATAAGTCCTTTGGTTTAGGCGTGACACTCAATTTGAGTTTTTATTGCTTTAAATGCATTTTCAGCCCGAGCTGAGCGCGCTTTCTGACTTTGAATGTATCTTCATAGGAATGAGTTGTGTGGTCAAAGTAATGCTCATTTAGGCTTCAGGTGGTCATCCTGAACAAAACACACGTTGAAGTGTGTGCATAAGTCCTTTGGTTTAGGCGTGACACTCAATTTGAGTTTTTATTGCTTTAAATGCATTTTCAGCCCGAGCTGAGCACGTTTTGTGAGTTTGAATGTATCTTCATAGGAATGAGTTGTGTAGTCAAATTAATGCTCATATGGGCTTCAGGAGGTCATCCTGAACAAAATACATGTTGAAGTGTGTGCATAAGTCCTTTGGTTTAGGCGTGACACTCAATTTGAGTTTTTATTGCTTTAAATGCATTTTCAGCCCGAGCTGAGCACGTTTTGTGAGTTTGAATGTATCTTCATAGGAATGAGTTGTGTGGTCAAATTAATGCTCATTTAGGCTTCAGGTGGTCATCCTGAACTAAATACATGTTGAAGTGTGTGCATAAGTCCTTTGGTTTAGGCGTGACACTCAATTTGAGTTTTCATTGCTTTAAATGCATTTTCAGCCCGAGCTGAGCGCGCTTTCTGACTTTGAATGTATCTTCATAGGAATGCGTTGTGTAGTCAAATTATTGCTCATTTAGGCTTCAGGAGGACATCCTGAAATAAATACATGTTGAAGTGTGTGCATAAGTCCTTTGGTTTAGGCGTGACACTCAATTTGAGTTTTCATTGCTTTAAATGCATTTTCAGCCCGAGCTGAGCGCGCTTTCTGACTTTGAATGTATCTTCATAGGAATGAGTTGTGTGGTCAAATTAATGGTCATTTAGGCTTCAGGTGGTCATCCTGAACAAAATACATGTTGAAGTGTGTGCATAAGTCCTTTGGTTTAGGCGTGACACTCAATTTGAGTTTTTATTGCTTTAAATGCATTTTCAGCCCGAGCTGAGCGCGTTTTCTGACTTTGAATGTATCTTCATAGGAATGAGTTGTGTGGTCAAATTAATGCTCATTTAGGCTTCAGGTGGTCATCCTGAACAAAATACATGTTGAAGTGTGTGCATAAGTCCTTTGGTTTAGGCGTGACACTCAATTTGAGTTTTTATTGCTTTAAATGCATTTTCAGCCCGAGCTGAGCGCGCTTTCTGACTTTGAATGTATCTTCATAGGAATGAGTTGTGTGGTCAAAGTAATGCTCATTTAGGCTTCAGGTGGTCATCCTGAACAAAACACACGTTGAAGTGTGTGCATAAGTCCTTTGGTTTAGGCGTGACACTCAATTTGAGTTTTTATTGCTTTAAATGCATTTTCAGCCCGAGCTGAGCACGTTTTGTGAGTTTGAATGTATCTTCATAGGAATGAGTTGTGTAGTCAAATTAATGCTCATATGGGCTTCAGGAGGTCATCCTGAACAAAATACATGTTGAAGTGTGTGCATAAGTCCTTTGGTTTAGGCGTGACACTCAATTTGAGTTTTTATTGCTTTAAATGCATTTTCAGCCCGAGCTGAGCACGTTTTGTGAGTTTGAATGTATCTTCATAGGAATGAGTTGTGTGGTCAAATTAATGCTCATTTAGGCTTCAGGTGGTCATCCTGAACTAAATACATGTTGAAGTGTGTGCATAAGTCCTTTGGTTTAGGCGTGACACTCAATTTGAGTTTTCATTGCTTTAAATGCATTTTCAGCCCGAGCTGAGCGCGCTTTCTGACTTTGAATGTATCTTCATAGGAATGCGTTGTGTAGTCAAATTATTGCTCATTTAGGCTTCAGGAGGACATCCTGAAATAAATACATGTTGAAGTATGTGCATAAGTCCTTTGGTTTAGGCGTGACAAGCAATTTGAGTTTTTATTGCTTTAAATGCATTTTGAGCCCAAGCTGAGCACATTTTGTGAGTTTGAATGTATCTTCATAGGAATGAGTTGTGTGGTCAAATTAATGCTCATTTAGGCTTCAGGTGGTCATCCTGAACAAAATACATGTTGAAGTGTGTGCATAAGTCCTTTGGTTTAGGCGTGACACTCAATTTGAGTTTTTATTGCTTTAAATGCATTTTCAGCCCAAGCTGAGCACATTTTCTGACTTTGAATGTATCTACTTAGGAATGAGTTGTGTATTCAAATTACTGCCCATTTAGGTGTCAGGGGGACATCCTGAACAAAATACATGTTGAAGTGTGTGCATAAGTCCTTTGGTTTAGGCGTGACACTCAATTTGAGTTTTTATTGCTTTAAATGCATTTCCAGCCCGAGCTGAGCACGTTTTGTGAGTTTGAATGTATCTTTATAGGAATGAGTTGTGTGGTCAAATTAATGCTCATTTAGGCTTCAGGTGGTCATCCTGAACTAAATACATGTTGAAGTGTGTGCATTAGTCCTTTGGTTTAGGCGTGACACTCAATTTGAGTTTTTATTGCATTAAATGCATTTTCAGCCCGAGCTGAGCGCGCTTTCTGACTTTGAATGTATCTTCATAGGAATGAGTTGTGTGGTCAAATTATTGCTCATTTAGGCTTCAGGAGGTCATCCTGAACAAAATACATGTTGAAGTGTGTGCATAAGTCCTTTGGTTTAGGCGTGACACTCATTTTGAGTTTTTATTGCTTTAAATACATTTTCAGCCCGAGCTGAGCACGTTTTGTGAGTTTGAATGTATCTTCATAGGAATGAGTTGTGTGGTCAAATTAATGCTCATTTAGGCTTCAGGTGGTTATCCTGAACTAAATACATGTTGAAGTGTGTGCATAAGTCCTTTGGTTTAGGCGTGACACTCAATTTGAGTTTTTATTGCTTTAAATGCATTTTCAGCCCGAGCTGAGCGCGCTTTCTGACTTTGAATGTATCTTCATAGGAATGAGTTGTGTGGTCAAATTAATGCTCATATAGGCTTCAGGAGGTCATCCTGAACAAAATACATGTTGAAGTGTGTGCATAATCCTTTGGTTTAGGTGTGACACTCAATTTGAGTTTTTATTGCTTTAAATGCATTTTCAGCCCGAGCTGAGCATGTTTTGTGAGTTTGAATGTATCTTCATAGGAATGAGGTGTGTGGTCAAATTAATGCTCATTTAGGCTTCAGGTGGTCATCCTGAACAAAATACATGTTGAAGTGTGTGCATAAGTCCTTTGGTTTAGGTGTGACACTCAATTTGAGTTTTCATTGCTTTAAATGCATTTTCAGCCCGAGCTGAGCGCGCTTTCTGACTTTGAATGTATCTTCATAGGAATGAAATGTGTGGTCAAATTATCGCTCATTTAGGCTTCAAGGAGGTCATCCTGAACAAAATACATGTTGAAGTGTGTGCATAAGTCCTTTGGTTTAGGTGTGACACTCAATTTGAGTTTTCATTGCTTTAAATGCATTTTCAGCCCGAGCTGAGCGCGCTTTCTGACTTTGAATGTATCTTCATAGGAATGAGTTGTGTGGTCAAATTATTGCTCATTTAGGCTTCAGGAGGTCATCCTGAACAAAATACATGTTGAAGTGTGTGCATAAGTCCTTTGGTTTAGGCGTGACACTCATTTTGAGTTTTTATTGCTTTAAATGCATTTTCAGCCCGAGCTGAGCACGTTTTGTGAGTTTGAATGTATCTTCATAGGAATGAGTTGTGTGGTCAAATTAATGCTCATTTAGGCTTCAGGTGGTTATCCTGAACTAAATACATGTTGAAGTGTGTGCATAAGTCCTTTGGTTTAGGCGTGACACTCAATTTGAGTTTTTATTGCTTTAAATGCATTTTCAGCCCGAGCTGAGCGCGCTTTCTGACTTTGAATGTATCTTCATAGGAATGAGTTGTGTGGTCAAATTAATGCTCATATAGGCTTCAGGAGGTCATCCTGAACAAAATACATGTTGAAGTGTGTGCATAATCCTTTGGTTTAGGTGTGACACTCAATTTGAGTTTTTATTGCTTTAAATGCATTTTCAGCCCGAGCTGAGCATGTTTTGTGAGTTTGAATGTATCTTCATAGGAATGAGGTGTGTGGTCAAATTAATGCTCATTTAGGCTTCAGGTGGTCATCCTGAACAAAATACATGTTGAAGTGTGTGCATAAGTCCTTTGGTTTAGGTGTGACACTCAATTTGAGTTTTCATTGCTTTAAATGCATTTTCAGCCCGAGCTGAGCGCACTTTCTGACTTTGAATGTATCTTCATAGGAATGAAATGTGTGGTCAAATTATCGCTCATTTAGGCTTCAAGGAGGTCATCCTCAACAAAATACATGTTGAAGTGTGTGCATAAGTCCTTTGGTTTAGGCGTGACACTCAATTTGAGTTTTTATTGCTTTAAATGCATTTTCAGCCCGAGCTGAGCACGTTTTGTGAGTTTGAATGTATCTTCATAGGAATGAGTTGTGTGGTCAAAACAATGCTCATTTAGGCTTCAGGAGGACATCCTGAACTAAGTACATGTGAAGTGTGTGCATAAGTCCTTTGCTTCAGGCGTGACACTCAATTTGAGTTTTTATTGCTTTAAATGCATTTTTAGACCGAGCCGAGCACCTTTTTTGAGTTTGAATGTATCTTCATAGGAATGAGTTGTGTGGTCAAATGAATGCCCATTTAGGCTTCAGGAGGTCATCCTGAACAAAATACATGTTGAAGTGTGTGCATAAGTCCTTTGGTTTAGGCGTGACACTCAATTTGAGTTTTTATTGCTTTAAATGCATTTTCAGCCCGAGCTGAGCGCGCTTTGTGAGTTTTGAATGTATCTTCATAGGAATGAGTTGTGTGGTCAAATTATTGCTCATTTAGGCTTCAGGTGGTCATCCTGAACAAAATACATGTTGAAGTGTGTGCATAAGTCCTTTGGTTTAGGCGTGACACTCAATTTGAGTTTTTATTGCTTTAAATGCTTTTTCAGCCCGAGCTGAGCGCGCTTTCTGACTTTGAATGTATCTTCATAGGAATGAGTTGTGTAGTCAAACTAATGCTCATTTAGGCTTCAGGAGGCCGTCCTGAACAAAATACATGTTGAAGTGTGTGCATAAGTCCTTTGGTTTAGGTGTGACACTCAATTTGAGTTTTTATTGCTTTAAATGCATTTTCAGCCCGAGCTGAGCACGTTTTCTGAGTTTGAATGTATCTTCATAGGAATGAGTTGTATGGTCAAAATAATGCTCATTTAGGCTTCAGGAGGACATCCTGAACTAAATACATGTTCAAGTGTAGCATAAGTCCTTTGGTTTAGGCGTGACACTCAATTTGAGTTTTTTTTTTTGCTTTAATTGCATTTTCTGCCCGAGCTGAGCACGTTTTTAGAGTTTGAATGTATCTTCATAGGAATGAGTTGTGTGGTCAAATTACTGCTCATTTAGGCTTCAGGAGGACATCCTGAACTAAATACATGTTGAAGTGTGTGCATAAGTCCTTTAGTTTAGGCGTGACACTCAATTTGAGTATTTATTGCTTTAAATGCATTTTCAGCCCGAGCTGAGCAAGTTTTGTGAGTTTGAATGTATCTTCATAGGAATGAGTTGTGTGATCAAATTAATGCTCATTTAGGCTTCAGGAGGACATCCTGAACTAAGTACATGTTGAAGTGTGTGCATAAGTCCCTTGGTTTGGGCGTGACATTCAATTTGAGTTTTTATTGCTTTAAATGCATTTTCAGGCCGAGCTGAGCACGTTTTGTGAGTTTGAATGTATCTTCATAGGAATGAGTTGTGTGGTCAAATTAATGCTCATTTAGGCTTCAGGATGTCATCCTGAACAAAATACATGTTGAAGTGTGTGCATAAGTCCTTTGGTTTGGGCGTGACATTCAATTTGAGTTTTTATTGCTTTAAATGCATTTTCAGGCCGAGCTGAGCACGTTTTGTGACTTTGAATGTATCTTCATTGGAATGAGTTGTGTAGTCAAATTAATGCTCATTTATGCTTCAGGAGGCCATCCTGAACAAAAGACATGTTGAAGTGTGTGTATAAGTCCTTTGGTTTAGGAGTGACACTCAATTTGAGTTTAATTGCTTTAAATGCATTTTCAGCACGAGCTGAGCACGTTTTGTGAGTTTGAATGTATCTTCATAGATATGAGTTGTGTGGTCAAATTAATGCTCATATAGGCTTCAGGAGGTCATCCTGAACAAAATACATGTTGAAGTGTGTGCATAAGTCCTTTGGTTTAGGTATGACACTCAATTTGAGTTTTTATTGCTTTAAATGCATTTTCAGCCCGAGCTGAGCGCGTTTTGTGAGTTTGAATGTATCTTCATAGGAATGAGTTGTGTGGTCAAATTAATGCTCATATGGGCTTCAGGAGGTCATCCTGAATAAAATACATGTTGAAGTGTGTGCATAAGTCCTTTGGTTTAGGCGTGACACTCAATTTGAGTTTTTATTGCTTTAAATGCATTTTCAGGCCGAGCTGAGCACGTTTTGTGAGTTTGAATGTATCTTCATAGATATGAGTTGTGTGGTCAAATTAATGCTCATATAGGCTTCAGGAGGTCATCCTGAACAAAATACATGTTGAAGTGTGTGCATAAGTCCTTTGGTTTAGGTATGACACTCAATTTGAGTTTTTATTGCTTTAAATGCATTTTCAGCCCGAGCTGAGCGCGTTTTGTGAGTTTGAATGTATCTTCATAGGAATGAGTTGTGTGGTCAAATTAATGCTCATATGGGCTTCAGGAGGTCATCCTGAATAAAATACATGTTGAAGTGTGTGCATAAGTCCTTTGGTTTAGGCGTGACACTCAATTTGAGTTTTTATTGCTTTAAATTAAATGCATTTTCAGCCCGAGCTGAGCGCGCTTTCTGACTTTGAATGTATCTTCATAGGAATGAGTTGTGTGGTGAAATTATTGCTGATTTAGGCTTCAGGAGGTCATCCTGAACAAAATACATGTTGAAGTGTGGGCATAAGTCCTTTGGTTTAGGCGTGACACTCAATTTGAGTTTTTATTGCTTTAAATTAAATGCATTTTCAGCCCGAGCTGAGCGCGCTTTCTGACTTTGAATGTATCTTCATAGGAATGAGTTGTGTGGTCAAATTAATGCTCATTTAGGCTTCAGGTGGTCATCCTGAACAAAATACATGTTGAAGTGTGTGCATAAGTCCTTTGGTTTAGGTATGACACTCAATTTGAGTTTTTATTGCTTTAAATGCATTTTCAGCCCGAGCTGAGCGCGTTTTGTGAGTTTGAATGTATCTTCATAGGAATGAGTTGTGTGGTCAAATTAATGCTCATATGGGCTTCAGGAGGTCATCCTGAATAAAATACATGTTGAAGTGTGTGCATAAGTCCTTTGGTTTAGGCGTGACACTCAATTTGAGTTTTTATTGCTTTAAATGCATTTTCAGCCCGAGCTAACCAAGTTTTGTGAGTTTAAATGTATCTTCATAGGAATGAGTTGTGTAGTCAAATTAATGCTCATATGGGGTTCAGAGGGTCATCCTGAACAAAATACATGTTGAAGTGTGTGCATAAGTCCTTTGGTTTAGGTGTGACACTCAATTTGAGTTTTTATTGCTTTAAATGCATTTTCAGCCCGAGCTGAGCGCGTTTTGTGAGTTTGAATGTATCGTCATAGGAATGAGTTGTGTGGTCAAATTAATGCTTATTTAGGCTTCAGGAGGTCATCCTGAACAAAATACATGTTGAAGTGTGTGCATAAGTCCTTTGGTTTAGGCGTGACACTCAATTTGAGTTTTTATTGCTTTAAATGCATTTTCAGCCCGAGCTGAGCACGTTTTGTGAGTTTGAATGTATCTTCATAGGAATGAGTTGTGTAGTCAAATTAATGCTCATATGGGCTTCGGGAGGTCATCCTGAACAAAATACATGTTGAAGTGTGTGCATAAGTCCTTTGGTTTAGGCGTGACACTCAATTTGAGTTTTTATTGCTTTAAATGCATTTTCAGCCCGAGCTGAGCACGTTTTGTGAGTTTGAATGTATCTTCATAGGAATGAGTTGTGTAGTGTTGAGGAGAGTCAGCTTTTCCTTTGCTTCTTGCTCTCCTTGGACACAAGTCCTTTTATACCTCTGTAAGGTGGAATAAAGACCAAACACCACGTCGTACTTTTTCAGTTTATCACAGCACAGCACAAATCGATTTGGGCTCCGAGAGTTTCAGATTTCTTTCGGAAGCCCCAAAGAAACACATTCATGAGATTATATAGAGACAATATGATAATGAGAGGCGGGGAGGTACGCCTCTCATGCAAATCCCTGAAACAAAGAAAGTAACATGTCATCTAACCCGGCGTGGCTGGAAGAAGTTGGGAGCGGTGGGGTTCGAGGGCACTAAAGGTGATTGTAAACACAGCGAGCAGAAAATACCTTTAACAGCATTCTACATTGTTTCTCTCAAGTGCCTGAACAAACACAACTAGCAGAGAGGAACAACACCATAACCATTAAACCTACCTAAGCAAAAAACTAGAGACAAAGAAGGTCAAGCAAAGTTCGACCTTGAAATGATGACGAAGTATAGACCACTGCTGTTGGTCACAGATCTTGAGATTAGGGTTCCTCTTTGAGGGCACTTGACAGCCTTCAGGGATTTATATGAGGTGGTGGAGGCAGGAAAACCCTCGGGGGGCTGTTAATTAACCAAGTGAAAATAGGACCTAAACTTCACACTACATTCTTTGTTTTAAGTACTTCAGCAGATGTTCAGGACAGAGACTAGTGTCAATAGTTCTCATAGCAAGATGAAATTCCTTAACAATGTTCTACTACTACTTCTAGCGGAATATTTCCTTAACAAATCCCTCTCTTGATCACAATCAATATTGTGATCACAAAACTTCAGTGCCAAAATCCGTCGTCAAAGCGGAACAACAAATTCCCCCTTGTGCAAGCATTATCAAACAAACTACAGCCGGAAATAACAGTCTCAGTGAAGCCTGACACCAGTGCCCACATTAGTAGAGAAATAGAGACCAAAATAACCAGTATAATCAGAAAGATATGTTATTAGTTCTGGGCCCCCTGAGAACTTTGTCTTGGTTTCACGTCCAGTTGTCCTTCCGAATGTCACTTTGAAGTTGGAGATGCTTCTTGGGGCTGACGCATTCCTTCCCGGTAGACAGCATGATGGGTCCTTTGTGTCACTCTGCGTGGTCCCATTCATCTCGGCTGATGCCACTTCCGCTTGAGGACCCTTAGATACACCTGCTCCGGATACGTCTGTGGTTTCACGCCTGGCTCGTTCGGGTGCCCACACCCGAGTGCAGTCTGCTTCTGGAAATGAGAGACGAGACCACTCAATGAGTCCATGTATGCTTTATGGGGAACCATCTGTCGAAGAGTGCCCTGGTCCATCGATCGCCACGGACCAGGGAACTCCTGGCCATGCTCCAGCTCAAAAGGTGTGAAACCTGTGGCAGAATTAATGGTGGACCTCACAGCAAGTAACGCGATCGGCAGCGCATCGACCCAATTCAGTTTTGCCGATGCCATTATCTTGGAAAGTTTTAGTTTGAGCGTTTGGTTCATTCGTTCAACCAGTCCTTGCGATTGTGGATGATAAACCGTGCCAAATTTATGCTTAAGCCCCAACAACTGCTCGACTTGTTGGAGATGTTTATTCTTGAAATGAGTACCATTATCCGATCGAACCACACGCGGAAACCCATGCGTTGGAACGTAGTGGTTTACCAAAATCTTGATTACAGCCATCGCATCTTCTTTGCCACATGCGTAAGCCTCGGGCCATCGAGTGTAAGCGTCCACCATCACTAGAAGGTATCGTTTGCCTCTAATCCTATCTATCATGTCAGTGAAATCGATAACGACTTCCTCACCTGGACCCCGGGGTAGCGGATACACCCCAGGTACCGTCCTGAGACTTTTCCTTACATTATGTCGATTACAGACCTCACACCCCAAAACTACCTCATTTACCATATCCAGAAGGCGAGGATGATACCAGGATCTTAATTTATCTGCCACATTCCTTTTTGCCAAATGAGCTGGACCGTGTGCCTCGTGAATTAGAGTCTTCAATTTATCTGCTGACGGAACTGGGCGTCCGTCTGTTTTGTGCCGATACAAACCAGTCTCATCCCTGGCCACCCTGTTTGTGGATAGCCAGTAGTTCTTCTCCTCGGGGGATGCCCTCTCTTGATCTGCAAGAAGGTGGTTAATGTCCAGATCATACATCTTCCCCGTTGTTGGTTCTACTACCATCACTGGCTGGCTCACCTTGTAGCCCGCTGTCTCTTTCGCTACCTTATCTGCCCTGTCATTTCCCACTTCTACATAGGAAGTCCCTCCAGTATGTGCCCTGCATTTAACAATGGCTACTTCTTTTGGTTTTAACAGAGCCTCTCCGAGTCTTTGGATTTCCACACTATGTTTAATTGATGTTCCGGCTGCTGTTCTGTACCCATTCCTTCGCCAGAGGGGCATCTCTGTAAAAATCGCCCCGACTACATATGCTGAATCCGTGTAGATGTTAACCCTTAACCCTTGCGCCCTCTCTAGTGCCCTTATAACTGCTACCAGCTCGGCTCTCTGGGCCGACTGTTTCCCTTCTATTCTGTCAGTTTCTTGTATCTTAAATTGTCTTGTTTGTTGGCCATCATCGA
Organism: Hippocampus guttulatus; assembly: GCF_054856545.1. Lineage (NCBI taxonomy): Eukaryota > Metazoa > Chordata > Actinopteri > Syngnathiformes > Syngnathidae > Hippocampus > Hippocampus guttulatus. The sequence goes on along the minus strand of NW_028233898.1, from coordinate 129,997 downwards.
TTATTACCGAATAGGCCGAGATCAGCCCTTCTGTTGGATGTCTAAAGCAACAGCCATCTGTGAACACGCTATAATCTGGTTCCGATATTGGTGCGGCATACAAACCTTCTCTGAGCTTTTCTTCATTCAGGGAAAGGTCGGCACAACAATGGGGTGCGCCTTCAACCATTCCATCTGCCGCATTGATTCCTTCTGATTTGTATGTCAGATTGGGTCTGTGTAAAATTCTGTCCAATTTGTCACTTCGTTTTGCTGACATCGTAAAATCTTTAGAACAGACAAATGCCGCCACTGCGTGAGAAGTAAGGACCGTAAGGGGATTGTTCAACACAATGTGATCCACTTTTTGCAAACATTTGCCTAATGCTGCCGCATATCTGACGCATGCTGTATGTTTTTGTTCAATTGGGTCCGATTGCATGCGGACGTATGTCAAAATTCATCAGAATTAGTCTTTTACTTCCCTGTTGTTCATGTTCCTGTCATCCACATTTCCCTCTCTTTTCTGAAAAAGAACTACAGAAACAAAGCCTTCTTTTTCGGAAATATCCAAGTAAATCAGCTAAATCAGGCCGCACAAGAGAAACCGGCATCGCTGTACCTTCTGATGTGTTCAATCTCCCCTAAAATTTAAAGGCAGAGCGAATTGTAATTTTTTCCATGCGATAGTTTGAAACTGCAAAAAGCCAAACGTCAAAGGAACCACCTTGCGGCATCCAAACAGCAAATCTTAGATGATGCATCGAGAAGAACATTACCATACCGAACAAGTACAACGCCATCCGTAGGTCGAAAAGCGTAGAGTAGCTGTTTAAGCACTTGAATAAAAATTCCAGAAGACAAAAGTGAATACGTGGGGCAAACGAGTGTAGCGTAATTTAACTCCAAGGTGAGAGAATGAGAAAAGTCCCTATACGATCCTGAAAGTGGTATATCGAACAACCTTATCTAAATCGATTACAGAAGAATGTGTACAAACGAGAATTATTGTATATTTGAGTAGACGGCAAAAACAGTACGTGCAGCGCGGCCATAGATACCAGTCAATGAGATGAGATCCTCTGACAGGTCCACTCTGGCTGCCACACCCTTCAGGACCTACAATAATTGAGGAGGAGGGAACATTAAATAAATTGCCTTGTGTTTCATCCAACCAGGCCATGCGATATATTTCATTCTCTAGTTTGTCAAAAGCATTGTGCAGTGGGAAGGACCGATCAGTGGATGGTAAGGTCATATGGAGGAAGTCTAAGGAGACCAAAGCCGATACTGTTGGAAGACAGAGTTCAGTGGTGGGTCATCGGCTGACTTTAGCAACAGTCAGCCTTGTATCAGCAGGCATTGGGAGCAAGTGTGGTCCAGCATGTTCAAGTTCATGACAGTCTTTCAGTGAGGCCAGCAGCGATCCCTATTGTTGGGGATTCGGTTACCCATGGAGCAGATGGGTATTGTCCATGTGGGGGTGCCGTATCCTGTCATTGTTGTTGGTTTTGTGGAGGAGGAGTCGGGGCTTGTTGATCATAGCCTGATTGATGAACAGGTGGGTGCCGGCGGTGCGGGCATTTCCTTGTCCAATGATTCACATCACCACAAATGAAACAGCCAGCTTGGCTCCCGTGACTTCCTCGTCCACGCCCACCTTCCCGTCTCGGACCTCCCCCCAGCCATGCGTCTCGGCCCTGCCTTGTGGGCAGGTCGTAATGTTGAGGTGGGGCTTGGAGCTGCGGTGGGGGTGTGATCAGCCGTGGTGGAGCCTGCTGAGAGACACTGATTGACATTTGATTAGATCTCCCAAGTTTCTCTTTTTTGCATGCATTACTGGTGGCTCTCTTAGCCTCTTCTACTCGTGGGTTCAAAGAGTTGTTCTGTAGCTTGGATGTTTTCTCAGTCTCTTCCTCGGTTCTCATTCGAGATTGCTGCACATAATATAGGAAATGAGTTTGCCAGTTCGGTCATCTGAGGTGGGGAGAGTGGGAGAGTTAGTCATCATTTTCTGCACATCAGACGGACAACCCCCCAGCACTGCTTGCCTGAACAAAGCTTGATTCAATGGATGACTATTGGGGTCCTTCCCAGTTGCAGTCACCCAAGCATCTATACAATTAACCAAATAAGTCATTGGGTGTACCTCAGATAACAATTCAAACGCCAATTGTTGTAGAGGACCCAATGTTGTTGGATAAAGGGAACTCAGCGCGTCAGATCTTCTATTATTCAACCTAGTCAATTTGCAAGAGGCTATTCCCTCTAAAAGGTCCATAATCTCTTTGGGTAAATACTTACTCTTAAGCCAGTCTATTGCCCATAACTGTATGTCATAGTCAATTTTAGGCAAATCCAGCAACATTTGCCTCATCAATTCAGTCTCCCTGGTTATAAAAGTGGTTGCATCCCAAACACTCATGCTCTCATTATCCTGTTTAATTTGCATACATTTTTCTAATTTTACCAATTGTTTATGAACCACCCTGGGCAGATCAGGGGGAAGCTTGGCACACAATGGATTCGGGTGGGGGCCAGTAAAATGGCTAGTATGTGTTATCCCCCTTTCCTCGCCTATGTTCATATGGCCGCTCGGCACTTGTAGTGGGGTCATAAATTTAGCGCTCCTCACCCCATGCGGTGGAGGAGGCATCATCGCTGCCTTGTTTATCATAACTTTGTCGGAGTTACTTTGTTTGTTCATTTTTTTCTTTTTCCGATGTCGAAGGCAGTGGTCAAACCGCCCATGAAATGCAATATATATAAAAACCTCTACTTGTCAACTTGACTCTCTCTTTTCCCCTCACATATCAACCACATCACTCGTTCTGCACATTATCATCATAGAAACATCCGCCGGCTCCGCTCTTCTCTCACTCCTCACATTCAAAGCCATCCATAACCTAGCCCCTCCATACCTATCTGACCTCAAAACACATCTGTTTGGACAAGCCTATTCACTCGGACCATAAAGCCATTATTCTTTTTGTTGTATTTTTCCTTATTTTATTTGATGTTGTTTTCACATCGTATTCGTGATTTTAACTGCTTGTTGTAAGGTGTCCTTGAGTTCCTCGAAAGGCGTCCACAAATAAAATGTATTATTAGTAATATTATTATTATTATTAGTATAGCTCGAATTGAATTTCACTTAGCTTTTTCTTTTTATATTTCAAACTATTGTCTTATTCTTACAATTTATTCTTAAAACCTTGTTTTCTCGCTTTACTTACCCCTCTGTGCAGTGCATTCGCCCTTTTCTCTCTCTGCGCAATGCATTCACCTTCCTTTCTTTCCTACTTACCACCAGACGGTATTTCAACCGTTTTCTTGCCATCAGGCCTTCCGTCCATCTTACAGTTCACCATGTTTTTATCATACTCACCGTCCAATATACTCCCTTATGGACCGTGTGACGTCACGTAATTCTCCAATTGTAACAATGGAGCTGTCCCTAACTTGCCCTAAAAATACAGCTGTTTACTCAGGCCCCGATCTCCAGTCGGCAGTCCTGCATTTTGACAGCATCCAGAATAATAAAAATTACCTGGACCTGCTCCAGCAATTAACCACTAATTTTTTAATTGCCTACTAACTCAGTTTGGTCTTTGCTCGTCAGCTACTAGCCAAACCTACGTCTCAACGGTTCTACCTAATTTAAACCGCCTACGTGGTGACTCAATAACTGTGCCAATTCAGTTATCTACTACTCAGTGGCAAAGTTTGGACGGTATATTGTTTTGAATATACCTCACACCTATCCTTTAATTCCTTTTTCCTGTACAGTACTTCATTTTTCCATAGTCACATATCTCTTAAAACTCATTATCAATTCACATATCTCTTAAAGCTCATTATCAATTTGTTATTTGCCACCTACAAGATCCAATCACTATACTTGGTTCAACACGTTCAGGATCAGAGCAGTTTGATTTGATCGGTCCTGATTGGACATAAGCCGAATCTTGACACTTCGCCCGTAATAACAGGAACAGGTGTGTCTTACCTTATTTAGCGGGGCCCCTGGTTACTGCCTGATCTTGGAGGTCTTGGAACCGGTGTCTGTCTTTTTCCAGAGGGATCCTGTTCGTGACGCCATTTGTTGAGGAGAGTCAGCTTTTCCTTTGCTTCTTGCTCTCCTTGGACACAAGTCCTTTTATACCTCTGTAAGGTGGAATAAAGACCAAACACCACGTCGTACTTTTTCAGTTTATCACAGCACAGCACAAATCGATTTGGGCTCCGAGAGTTTCAGATTTCTTTCGGAAGCCCCAAAGAAACACATTCATGAGATTATATAGAGACAATATGATAATGAGAGGCGGGGAGGTACGCCTCTCATGCAAATCCCTGAAACAAAGAAAGTAACATGTCATCTAACCCGGCGTGGCTGGAAGAAGTTGGGAGCGGTGGGGTTCGAGGGCACTAAAGGTGATTGTAAACACAGCGAGCAGAAAATACCTTTAACAGCATTCTACATTGTTTCTCTCAAGTGCCTGAACAAACACAACTAGCAGAGAGGAACAACACCATAACCATTAAACCTACCTAAGCAAAAAACTAGAGACAAAGAAGGTCAAGCAAAGTTCGACCTTGAAATGATGACGAAGTATAGACCACTGCTGTTGGTCACAGATCTTGAGATTAGGGTTCCTCTTTGAGGGCACTTGACAGCCTTCAGGGATTTATATGAGGTGGTGGAGGCAGGAAAACCCTCGGGGGGCTGTTAATTAACCAAGTGAAAAAAGGGCCTAAACTTCACACTACATTCTTTGTTTTAAGTACTTCAGCAGATGTTCAGGACAGAGACTAGTGTCAATAGTTCTCATAGCAAGATGAAATTCCTTAACAATGTTCTACTACTACTTCTAGCGGAATATTTCCTTAACAGTAGTCAAATTAATGCTCATATGGGCTTCGGGAGGTCATCCTGAACAAAATACATGTTGAAGTGTGTGCATAAGTCCTTTGGTTTAGGTGTGACACTCAATTTGAGTTTTTATTGCTTTAAATGCATTTTCAGCCCGAGCTGAGCACGTTTTGTGAGTTTGAATGTATCTTCATAGGAATGAGTTGTGTGGTCAAATTAATGCTCATTTAGGCTTCAGGTGGTCATCCTGAACTAAATACATGTTGAAGTGTGTGCATAAGTCCTTTGGTTTAGGCGTGACACTCAATTTGAGTTTTTATTGCTTTAAATTAAATGCATTTTCAGCCCGAGCTGAGCGCGCTTTCTGACTTTGAATGTATCTTCATAGGAATGAGTTGTGTGGTCAAATTAATGCTCATTTAGGCGTCAGGTGGTCATCCTGAACAAAATACATGTTGAAGTGTGTGCATAAGTCCTTTGGTTTAGGCGTGACACTCAATTTGAGTTTTTATTGCTTTAAATGCATTTTCAGCCCGAGCTGAGCACGTTTTCTGAGTTTGAATGTATCTTCATAGGAATGAGTTGTGTGGTCAAATTAATGCTCATTTAGGCGTCAGGCTGTCATCCTGAACTAAATACATGTTGAAGTGTGTGCATAAGTCCTTTGGTTTAGGCGTGACACTCAATTTGAGTTTTTATTGCTTTAAATGCATTTTCAGGCCGAGCAGAGCACGTTTTGTGTGTTTGAATGTATCTTCATAGGAATGAGTTGTGTGGTCAAATTAATGCTCATATGGGCTTCAGGAGGTCATCCTGAACAAAATACATGTTGAAGTGTGTGCATAAGTCCTTTGGTTCAGGTGTGACACTCAATTTGAGTTTTTATTCCTTTAAATGCATTTTCAGCCCGAGTTGAGCACGTTTTGTGAGTTTGAATGTATCTTCATAGGAATGAGTTGTGTGGTCAAATTAATGCTCATTTAGGCTTCAGGTGGTCATCCTGAACTAAATACATGTTGAAGTGTGTGCATAAGTCCTTTGGTTTAGGCGTGACACTCAATTTGAGTTTTTATTGCTTTAAATGCATTTTCAGCCCGAGCTGAGCACGTTTTGTGAGTTTGAATGTATCTTTATAGGAATGAGTTGTGTAGTCAAATTAATGCTCATATGGGCTTCAGGAGGTCATCCTGAACAAAATACATGTTGAAGTGTGTGCATGAGTCCTTTGGTTTAGGTGTGACACTCAATTTGAGTTTTTATTGCTTTAAATGCATTTTCAGCCCGAGTTGAGCACGTTTTGTGAGTTTGAATGTATCTTCATAGGAATGAGTTGTGTAGTCAAATTAATGCTCATATGGGCTTCAGGAGGTCATCCTGAACAAAATACATGTTGAAGTGTGTGCATGAGTCCTTTGGTTTAGGTGTGACACTCAATTTGAGTTTTTATTGCTTTAAATTAAATGCATTTTCAGCCCGAGCTGAGCGCGCTTTCTGACTTTGAATGTATCTTCATAGGAATGAGTTGTGTGGTCAAATTAATGCTCATTTAGGCGTCAGGTGGTCATCCTGAACAAAATACATGTTGAAGTGTGTGCATAAGTCCTTTGGTTTAGGCGTGACACTCAATTTGAGTTTTTATTGCTTTAAATGCATTTTCAGCCCGAGCTGAGCACGTTTTGTGAGTTTGAATGTATCTTCATAGGAATGAGTTGTGTGGTCAAATTAATGCTCATATGGGCTTCAGGAGGTCATCCTGAACAAAATACATGTTGAAGTGTGTGCATAAGTCCTTTGGTTTAGGTGTGACACTCAATTTGAGTTTTTATTGCTTTAAATGCATTTTCAGCCCGAGCTGAGCACGTTTTGTGAGTTTGAATGTATCTTCATAGGAATGAGTTGTGTGGTCAAATTAATGCTCATATGGGCTTCAGGAGGTCATCCTGAACAAAATACATGTTGAAGTGTGTGCATAAGTCCTTTGGTTTAGGTGTGACACTCAATTTGAGTTTTTATTGCTTTAAATGCATTTTCAGCCCGAGCTGAGCACTTTTTTTGAGTTTGAATGTATCTTCATAGGAATGAGTTGTGTGGTCAAATTATTGCTCATTTAAGCTTCAGGAGGTCATCCTGAACAAAACACATGTTGAAGTGTGTGCATAAGTCCTTTGGTTTAGGCGTGACACTCAATTTGAGTTTTTATTGCTTTAAATGCATTTTCAGGCCGAGCTGAGCACGTTTTGTGTGTTTGAATGTATCTTCATAGGAATGAGTTGTGTGGTCAAATTAATGCTCATATGGGCTTCAGGAGGTCATCCTGAACAAAATACATGTTGAAGTGTGTGCATAAGTCCTTTGGTTTAGGCGTGACACTCAATTTGAGCTTTTATTGCTTTAAATGCATTTTCAGCCCGAGTTGAGCACGTTTTGTGAGTTTGAATGTATCTTCATAGGAATGAGTTGTGTGGTCAAATTAATGCTCATATGGGCTTCAGGAGGTCATCCTGAACAAAATACATGTTGAAGTGTGTGCATAAGTCCTTTGGTTTAGGCGTGACACTCAATTTGAGTTTTTATTGCTTTAAATGCATTTTCAGCTCGAGCTGAGCACGTTTTGTGAGTTTGAATGTATCTTCATAGGAATGAGTTGTGTGGTCAAATTAATGCTCATATGGGCTTCAGGAGGTCATCCTGAACAAAATACATGTTGAAGTGTGTGCATAAGTCCTTTGGTTTAGGTGTGACACTCAATTTGAGTTTTTATTGCTTTAAATGCATTTTCAGCCCGAGCTGAGCACGTTTTTTGAGTTTGAATGTATCTTCATAGGAATGAGTTGTGTAATCAAATTATTGCTCATTTAGGCTTCAGGAGGTCATCTTGAACAAAATCCATGTTGAAGTGTGTGCATAAGTCCTTTGGTTTAGGCGTGACACTCAATTTGAGTTTTTATTGCTTTAAATGCATTTTCAGCCCGAGCTGAGCGTGTTTTGTGAGTTTGAATGTATCTTCATAGGAATGAGTTGTGTGGTCAAATTAATGCTTATTTAGGCTTCAGGAGGTCATCCTGAATAAAATACATGTTGAAGTGTGTGCATAAGTCCTTTGGTTTAGGCGTGACACTCAATTTGAGTTTTTATTGCTTTAAATGCATTTTCAGCCCGAGCTGAGCACGTTTTGTGAGTTTGAATGTATCTTCATAGGAATGAGTTGTGTAGTCAAATTAATGCTCATATGGGGTTCAGAAGGTCATCCTGAACAAAATACATGTTGAAATGTGTGCATAAGTCCTTTGGTTTAGGTGTGACACTCAATTTGAGTTTTTGTTGCTTTAAATGCATTTTCAGCCCGAGCTGAGCACGTTTTGTGAGTTTGAATGTATCTTCATAGGAATGAGTTGTGTGGTCAAATTAATGCTCATTTAGGCTTCAGGTGGTCATCCTGAACTAAATACATGTTGAAGTGTGTGCATAAGTCCTTTGGTTTAGGCGTGACACTCAATTGGAGTTTTTATTGCTTTAAATTAAAATCATTTTCAGCCCGAGCTGAGCGCATTTTCTGACTTTGAATGTATCTTCATAGGAATGAGTTGTGTGGTCAAATTATTGCTGATTTAGGCTTCAGGAGGTCATCCTGAACAAAATACATGTTGAAGTGTGTGCATAAGTCCTTTGGTTTAGGCGTGACACTCAATTTGAGTTTTTATTGCTTTAAATGCATTTTCAGCCCGAGCTGAGCGCGCTTTCTGACTTTGAATGTATCTTCATAGGAATGAGTTGTGTGGTCAAATTAATGCTCATTTAGGCGTCAGGTGGTCATCCTGAACAAAATACATGTTGAAGTGTGTGCATAAGTCCTTTGGTTTAGGCGTGACACTCAATTTGAGTTTTTATTGCTTTAAATGCATTTTCAGCCCGAGCTGAGCACATTTTGTGAGTTTGAATGTATCTTCATAGGAATGAGTTGTGTAGTCAAATTAATGCTCATATGGGCTTCAGGAGGTCATCCTGAACAAAATACATGTTGAAGTGTGTGCATAAGTCCTTTGGTTTAGGCGTGGCACTCAATTTGAGTTTTTATTGCTTTAAATGCATTTTCAGCCCGAGTTGAGCACGTTTTGTGAGTTTGAATGTATCTTCATAGGAATGAGTTGTGTAGACAAATTAATGCTCATATGGGCTTCAGGATGTCATCCTGAACTAAATACATGTTGAAGTGTGTGCATAAGTCCTTTGGTTTAGGTGTGACACTGAATTTGAGTTTTTATTGCTTAAAATGCATTTTCAGCCCGAGTTGAGCACGTTTTGTGAGTTTGAATGTATCTTCATAGGAATGAGTTGTGTAGACAAATTAATGCTCATATGGGCTTCAGGATGTCATCCTGAACTAAATACATGTTGAAGTGTGTGCATAAGTCCTTTGGTTTAGGTGTGACACTAAATTTGAGTTTTTATTGCTTTAAATGCATTTTCAGCCCGAGCTGAGCTCGTTTTGTGAGTTTGAATGTATCTTCATAGGAATGAGTTGTGTGGTCAAATTAATGCTTATTTAGGCTTCAGGAGGTCACCCTGAACAAAATACATGTTGAAGTGTGTGCATAAGTCCTTTGGTTTAGGCGTGACACTCAATTTGAGTTTTTATTGCTTTAAATGCATTTTCAGCCCGAGCTGAGCGCGTTTTGTGAGTTTGAATGTATCTTCATAGGAATGAGTTGTGTGGTCAAATTAATGCTCATTTAGGCGTCAGGTGGTCATCCTGAACAAAATACACGTTGAAGTGTGTGCATAAGTCCTTTGGTTTAGGCGTGACACTCAATTTGAGTTTTTATTGCTTTAAATGCATTTTCAGGCCGAGCTGAGCACGTTTTGTGTGTTTGAATGTATCTTCATAAGAATGAGTTGTGTGGTCAAATTAATGATCATATGGGCTTCAGGAGGTCATCCTGAACAAAATACATGTTGAAGTGTGTCCATAAGTCCTTTGGTTTAGGCGTGACACTCAATTTGAGTTTTTATTGCTTTAAATGCATTTTCAGCCCGAGCTGAGCGCGTTTTGTGAGTTTGAATGTATCTTCATAGGAATGAGTTGTGTGGTCAAATTAATGCTCAATTAGGCGTCAGGTGGTCATCCTGAACAAAATACATGTTGAAGTGTGTGCATAAGTCCTTTGGTTTAGGCGTGACACTCAATTTGAGTTTTTATTGCTTTAAATGCATTTTCAGGCCGAGCTGAGCACGTTTTGTGGGTTTGAATGTATCTTCATAGGAATGAGTTGTGTGGTCAAATTAATGCTCATATGGGCTTCAGGAGGTCATCCTGAACAAAATACATGTTGAAGTGTGTGCATAAGTCCTTTGGTTTAGGCGTGACACTCAATTTGAGTTTTTATTGCTTTAAATGCATTTTCAGCCCGAGCTGAGCACTTTTTTTGAGTTTGAATGTATCTTCATAGGAATGAGTTGTGTGGTCAAATTATTGCTCATTTAGGCTTCAGGAGGTCATCCTGAACAAAACACATGTTGAAGTGTGTGCATAAGTCCTTTGGTTTAGGCGTGACACTCAATTTGAGTTTTTATTGCTTTAAATGCATTTTCAGGCCGAGCTGAGCACGTTTTGTGTGTTTGAATGTATCTTCATAGGAATGAGTTGTGTGGTCAAATGAATGCTCATTTAGGCGTCAGGTGGTCATCCTGAACAAAATACATGTTGAAGTGTGTGCATAAGTCCTTTGGTTTAGGCGTGACACTCAATTTGAGCTTTTATTGCTTTAAATGCATTTTCAGCCCGAGTTGAGCACGTTTTGTGAGTTTGAATGTATCTTCATAGGAATGAGTTGTGTGGTCAAATTAATGCTCATTTAGGCTTCAGGTGGTCATCGTGAACAAAATACATGTTGAAGTGTGTGCATAAGTCCTTTGGTTTAGGCGTGACACTCAATTTGAGTTTTTATTGCTTTAAATGCATTTTCAGCTCGAGCTGAGCACGTTTTGTGAGTTTGAATGTATCTTCATAGGAATGAGTTGTGTGGTCAAATTAATGCTCATATGGGCTTCAGGAGGTCATCCTGAACAAAATACATGTTGAAGTGTGTGCATAAGTCCTTTGGTTTAGGTGTGACACTCAATTTGAGTTTTTATTGCTTTAAATGCATTTTCAGCCCGAGCTGAGCACGTTTTTTGAGTTTGAATGTATCTTCATAGGAATGAGTTTTGTAATCAAATTATTGCTCATTTAGGCTTCAGGAGGTCATCTTGAACAAAATCCATGTTGAAGTGTGTGCATAAGTCCTTTGGTTTAGGCGTGACACTCAATTTGAGATTTTATTGCTTTAAATGCATTTTCAGCCCGAGCTGAGCGTGTTTTGTGAGTTTGAATGTATCTTCATAGGAATGAGTTGTGTGGTCAAATTAATGCTTATTTAGGCTTCAGGAGGTCATCCTGAATAAAATACATGTTGAAGTGTGTGCATAAGTCCTTTGGTTTAGGCGTGACACTCAATTTGAGTTTTTATTGCTTTAAATGCATTTTCAGCCCGAGCTGAGCACGTTTTGTGAGTTTGAATGTATCTTCATAGGAATGAGTTGTGTAGTCAAATTAATGCTCATATGGGGTTCAGAAGGTCATCCTGAACAAAATACATGTTGAAATGTGTGCATAAGTCCTTTGGTTTAGGTGTGACACTCAATTTGAGTTTTTATTGCTTTAAATGCATTTTCAGCCCGAGCTGAGCACGTTTTGTGAGTTTGAATGTATCTTCATAGGAATGAGTTGTGTGGTCAAATTAATGCTCATTTAGGCTTCAGGTGGTCATCCTGAACTAAATACATGTTGAAGTGTGTGCATAAGTCCTTTGGTTTAGGCGTGACACTCAATTGGAGTTTTTATTGCTTTAAATTAAAATCATTTTCAGCCCGAGCTGAGCGCATTTTCTGACTTTGAATGTATCTTCATAGGAATGAGTTGTGTGGTCAAATTATTGCTGATTTAGGCTTCAGGAGGTCATCCTGAACAAAATACATGTTGAAGTGTGTGCATAAGTCCTTTGGTTTAGGCGTGACACTCAATTTGAGTTTTTATTGCTTTAAATGCATTTTCAGCCCGAGCTGAGCGCGCTTTCTGACTTTGAATGTATCTTCATAGGAATGAGTTGTGTGGTCAAATTAATGCTCATTTAGGCGTCAGGTGGTCATCCTGAACAAAATACATGTTGAAGTGTGTGCATAAGTCCTTTGGTTTAGGCGTGACACTCAATTTGAGTTTTTATTGCTTTAAATGCATTTTCAGCCCGAGCTGAGCACATTTTGTGAGTTTGAATGTATCTTCATAGGAATGAGTTGTGTAGTCAAATTAATGCTCATATGGGCTTCAGGAGGTCATCCTGAACAAAATACATGTTGAAGTGTGTGCATAAGTCCTTTGGTTTAGGCGTGGCACTCAATTTGAGTTTTTATTGCTTTAAATGCATTTTCAGCCCGAGTTGAGCACGTTTTGTGAGTTTGAATGTATCTTCATAGGAATGAGTTGTGTAGACAAATTAATGCTCATATGGGCTTCAGGATGTCATCCTGAACTAAATACATGTTGAAGTGTGTGCATAAGTCCTTTGGTTTAGGTGTGACACTGAATTTGAGTTTTTATTGCTTAAAATGCATTTTCAGCCCGAGTTGAGCACGTTTTGTGAGTTTGAATGTATCTTCATAGGAATGAGTTAAGTAGACAAATTAATGCTCATATGGGCTTCAGGATGTCATCCTGAACTAAATACATGTTGAAGTGTGTGCATAAGTCCTTTGGTTTAGGTGTGACACTAAATTTGAGTTTTTATTGCTTTAAATGCATTTTCAGCCCGAGCTGAGCTCGTTTTGTGAGTTTGAATGTATCTTCATAGGAATGAGGTGTGTGCATAAGTCCTTTGGTTTAGGCGTGACACTCAATTTGAGTTTTTATTGCTTTAAATGCATTTTCAGCCCGAGCTGAGCGCGTTTTGTGAGTTTGAATGTATCTTCATAGGAATGAGTTGTGTGGTCAAATTAATGCTCATTTAGGCGTCAGGTGGTCATCCTGAACAAAATACACGTTGAAGTGTGTGCATAAGTCCTTTGGTTTAGGCGTGACACTCAATTTGAGTTTTTATTGCTTTAAATGCATTTTCAGGCCGAGCTGAGCACGTTTTGTGTGTTTGAATGTATCTTCATAAGAATGAGTTGTGTGGTCAAATTAATGATCATATGGGCTTCAGGAGGTCATCCTGAACAAAATACATGTTGAAGTGTGTCCATAAGTCCTTTGGTTTAGGCGTGACACTCAATTTGAGTTTTTATTGCTTTAAATGCATTTTCAGCCCGAGCTGAGCGCGTTTTGTGAGTTTGAATGTATCTTCATAGGAATGAGTTGTGTGGTCAAATTAATGCTCAATTAGGCGTCAGGTGGTCATCCTGAACAAAATACATGTTGAAGTGTGTGCATAAGTCCTTTGGTTTAGGCGTGACACTCAATTTGAGTTTTTATTGCTTTAAATGCATTTTCAGGCCGAGCTGAGCACGTTTTGTGGGTTTGAATGTATCTTCATAGGAATGAGTTGTGTGGTCAAATTAATGCTCATATGGGCTTCAGGAGGTCATCCTGAACAAAATACATGTTGAAGTGTGTGCATAAGTCCTTTGGTTTAGGCGTGACACTCAATTTGAGTTTTTATTGCTTTAAATGCATTTTCAGCCCGAGCTGAGCACTTTTTTTGAGTTTGAATGTATTTTCATAGGAATGAGTTGTGTGGTCAAATTATTGCTCATTTAGGCTTCAGGAGGTCATCCTGAACAAAACACATGTTGAAGTGTGTGCATAAGTCCTTTGGTTTAGGCGTGACACTCAATTTGAGTTTTTATTGCTTTAAATGCATTTTCAGGCCGAGCTGAGCACGTTTTGTGTGTTTGATTGTATCTTCATAGGAATGAGTTGTGTGGTCAAATGAATGCTCATTTAGGCGTCAGGTGGTCATCCTGAACAAAATACATGTTGAAGTGTGTGCATAAGTCCTTTGGTTTAAGCGTGACACTCAATTTGAGTTTTTATTGCTTTAAATGCATTTTCAGGCCGAGCTGAGCACGTTTTGTGTGTTTGAATGTATCTTCATAGGAATGAGTTGTGTGGTCAAATTAATGCTCATATGGGCTTCAGGAGGTCATCCTGAACAAAATACATGTTGAAGTGTGTGCATAAGTCCTTTGGTTTAGGCGTGACACTCAATTTGAGCTTTTATTGCTTTAAATGCATTTTCAGCCCGAGTTGAGCACGTTTTGTGAGTTTGAATGTATCTTCATAGGAATGAGTTGTGTGGTCAAATTAATGCTCATTTAGGCTTCAGGTGGTCATCGTGAACAAAATACATGTTGAAGTGTGTGCATAAGTCCTTTGGTTTAGGCGTGACACTCAATTTGAGTTTTTATTGCTTTAAATGCATTTTCAGCCCGAGCTGAGCACGTTTTGTGAGTTTGAATGTATCTTCATAGGAATGAGTTGTGTGGTCAAATTAATGCTCATATGGGCTTCAGGAGGTCATCCTGAACAAAATACATGTTGAAGTGTGTGCATAAGTCCTTTGGTTTAGGTGTGACACTCAATTTGAGTTTCTATTGCTTTAAATGCATTTTCCGCCCGAGCTGAGCACGTTTTTTGAGTTTGAATGTATCTTCATAGGAATGAGTTGTGTAATCAAATTATTGCTCATTTAGGCTTCAGGAGGTCATCTTGAACAAAATCCATGTTGAAGTGTGTGCATAAGTCCTTTGGTTTAGGCGTGACACTCAATTTGAGTTTTTATTGCTTTAAATGCATTTTCAGCCCGAGCTGAGCGTGCTTTGTGAGTTTGAATGTATCTTCATAGGAATGAGTTGTGTGGTCAAATTAATGCTTATTTAGGCTTCAGGAGGTCATCCTGAATAAAATACATGTTGAAGTGTGTGCATAAGTCCTTTGGTTTAGGCGTGACACTCAATTTGAGTTTTTATTGCTTTAAATGCATTTTCAGCCCGAGCTGAGCACGTTTTGTGAGTTTGAATGTATCTTCATAGGAATGAGTTGTGTAGTCAAATTAATGCTCATATGGGGTTCAGAAGGTCATCCTGAACAAAATACATGTTGAAATGTGTGCATAAGTCCTTTGGTTTAGGTGTGACACTCAATTTGAGTTTTTATTGCTTTAAATGCATTTTCAGCCCGAGCTGAGCACGTTTTGTGAGTTTGAATGTATCTTCATAGGAATGAGTTGTGTGGTCAAATTAATGCTCATTTAGGCTTCAGGTGGTCATCCTGAACTAAATACATGTTGAAGTGTGTGCATAAGTCCTTTGGTTTAGGCGTGACACTCAATTGGAGTTTTTATTGCTTTAAATTAAATGCATTTTCAGCCCGAGCTGAGCGCACTTTCTGACTTTGAATGTATCTTCATAGGAATGAGTTGTGTGGTCAAATTATTGCTGATTTAGGCTTCAGGAGGTCATCCTGAACAAAATACATGTTGAAGTGTGTGCATAAGTCCTTTGGTTTAGGCGTGACACTCAATTTGAGTTTTTATTGCTTTAAATGCATTTTCAGCCCGAGCTGAGCGCGCTTTCTGACTTTGAATGTATCTTCATAGGAATGAGTTGTGTGGTCAAATTAATGCTCATTTAGGCGTTAGGTGGTCATCCTGAACAAAATACATGTTGAAGTGTGTGCATAAGTCCTTTGGTTTAGGCGTGACACTCAATTTGAGTTTTTATTGCTTTAAATGCATTTTCAGCCCGAGCTGAGCACGTTTTGTGAGTTTGAATGTATCTTCATAGGAATGAGTTGTGTAGTCAAATTAATGCTCATATGGGCTTCAGGAGGTCATCCTGAACAAAATACATGTTGAAGTGTGTGCATAAGTCCTTTGGTTTAGGCGTGACACTCAATTTGAGTTTTTATTGCTTTAAATGCATTTCAGCCCGAGTTGAGCACGTTTTGTGAGTTTGAATGTATCTTCATAGGAATGAGTTTTGTAGACAAATTAATGCTCATATGGGCTTCAGGATGTCATCCTGAACTAAATACATGTTGAAGTGTGTGCATAAGTCCTTTGGTTTAGGTGTGACACTAAATTTGAGTTTTTATTGCTTTAAATGCATTTTCAGCCCGAGCTGAGCGCGTTTTGTGAGTTTGAATGTATCTTCATAGGAATGAGTTGTGTAGTCAAATTAATGCTCATATGGGGTTCAGAAGGTCATCCTGAACAAAATACATGTTGAAATGTGTGCATAAGTCCTTTGGTTTAGGTGTGACACTCAATTTGAGTTTTTATTGCTTTAAATGCATTTTCAGCCCGAGCTGAGCACGTTTTGTGAGTTTGAATGTATCTTCATAGGAATGAGTTGTGTGGTCAAATTAATGCTCATTTAGGCTTCAGGTGGTCATCCTGAACTAAATACATGTTGAAGTGTGTGCATAAGTCCTTTGGTTTAGGCGTGACACTCAATTGGAGTTTTTATTGCTTTAAATTAAATGCATTTTCAGCCCGAGCTGAGCGCACTTTCTGACTTTGAATGTATCTTCATAGGAATGAGTTGTGTGGTCAAATTATTGCTGATTTAGGCTTCAGGAGGTCATCCTGAACAAAATACATGTTGAAGTGTGTGCATAAGTCCTTTGGTTTAGGCGTGACACTCAATTTGAGTTTTTATTGCTTTAAATGCATTTTCAGCCCGAGCTGAGCGCGCTTTCTGACTTTGAATGTATCTTCATAGGAATGAGTTGTGTGGTCAAATTAATGCTCATTTAGGCGTTAGGTGGTCATCCTGAACAAAATACATGTTGAAGTGTGTGCATAAGTCCTTTGGTTTAGGCGTGACACTCAATTTGAGTTTTTATTGCTTTAAATGCATTTTCAGCCCGAGCTGAGCACGTTTTGTGAGTTTGAATGTATCTTCATAGGAATGAGTTGTGTAGTCAAATTAATGCTCATATGGGCTTCAGGAGGTCATCCTGAACAAAATACATGTTGAAGTGTGTGCATAAGTCCTTTGGTTTAGGCGTGACACTCAATTTGAGTTTTTATTGCTTTAAATGCATTTCAGCCCGAGTTGAGCACGTTTTGTGAGTTTGAATGTATCTTCATAGGAATGAGTTTTGTAGACAAATTAATGCTCATATGGGCTTCAGGATGTCATCCTGAACTAAATACATGTTGAAGTGTGTGCATAAGTCCTTTGGTTTAGGTGTGACACTAAATTTGAGTTTTTATTGCTTTAAATGCATTTTCAGCCCGAGCTGAGCGCGTTTTGTGAGTTTGAATGTATCTTCATAGGAATGAGTTGTGTGGTCAAATTAATGCTTATTTAGGCTTCAGGAGGTCACCCTGAACAAAATACATGTTGAAGTGTGTGCAAAAGTCCTTTGGTTTAGGCGTGACACTCAATTTGAGTTTTTATTGCTTTAAATGCATTTTCAGCCCGAGCTGAGCGCGTTTTGTGAGTTTGAATGTATCTTCATAGGAATGAGTTGTGTGGTCAAATTAATGCTCATTTAGGCGTCAGGTGGTCATCCTGAACAAAATACATGTTGAAGTGTGTGCATAAGTCCTTTGGTTTAGGCGTGACACTCAATTTGAGTTTTTATTGCTTTAAATGCATTTTCAGGCCGAGCTGAGCACGTTTTGTGTGTTTGAATGTATCTTCATAAGAATGAGTTGTGTGGTCAAATTAATGATCATATGGGCTTCAGGAGGTCATCCTGAACAAAATACATGTTGAAGTGTGTCCATAAGTCCTTTGGTTTAGGCGTGACACTCAATTTGAGTTTTTATTGCTTTAAATGCATTTTCAGCCCGAGCTGAGCGCGTTTTGTGAGTTTGAATGTATCTTCATAGGAATGAGTTGTGTGGTCAAATTAATGCTCAATTAGGCGTCAGGTGGTCATCCTGAACAAAATACATGTTGAAGTGTATGCATAAGTCCTTTGGTTTAGGCGTGACACTCAATTTGAGTTTTTATTGCTTTAAATGCATTTTCAGGCCGAGCTGAGCACGTTTTGTGTGTTTGAATGTATCTTCATAGGAATGAGTTGTGTGGTCAAATTAATGCTCATATGGGCTTCAGGAGGTCATCCTGAACAAAATACATGTTGAAGTGTGTGCATAAGTCCTTTGGTTTAGGCGTGACACTCAATTTGAGTTTTTATTGCTTTAAATGCATTTTCAGCCCGAGCTGAGCACTTTTTTTGAGTTTGAATGTATCTTCATAGGAATGAGTTGTGTGGTCAAATTATTGCTCATTTAGGCTTCAGGAGGTCATCCTGAACAAAACACATGTTGAAGTGTGTGCATAAGTCCTTTGGTTTAGGCGTGACACTCAATTTGAGTTTTTATTGCTTTAAATGCATTTTCAGGCCGAGCTGAGCACGTTTTGTGTGTTTGAATGTATCTTCATAGGAATGAGTTGTGTGGTCAAATGAATGCTCATTTAGGCGTCAGGTGGTCATCCTGAACAAAATACATGTTGAAGTGTGTGCATAAGTCCTTTGGTTTAGGCGTGACACTCAATTTGAGTTTTTATTGCTTTAAATGCATTTTCAGGCCGAGCTGAGCACGTTTTGTGTGTTTGAATGTATCTTCATAGGAATGAGTTGTGTGGTCAAATTAATGCTCATATGGGCTTCAGGAGGTCATCCTGAACAAAATACATGTTGAAGTGTGTGCATAAGTCCTTTGGTTTAGGCGTGACACTCAATTTGAGCTTTTATTGCTTTAAATGCATTTTCAGCCCGAGTTGAGCACGTTTTGTGAGTTTGAATGTATCTTCATAGGAATGAGTTGTGTGGTCAAATTAATGCTCATTTAGGCTTCAGGTGGTCATCGTGAACAAAATACATGTTGAAGTGTGTGCATAAGTCCTTTGGTTTAGGCGTGACACTCAATTTGAGTTTTTATTGCTTTAAATGCATTTTCAGCCCGAGCTGAGCACGTTTTGTGAGTTTGAATGTATCTTCATAGGAATGAGTTGTGTGGTCAAATTAATGCTCATATGGGCTTCAGGAGGTCATCCTGAACAAAATACATGTTGAAGTGTGTGCATAAGTCCTTTGGTTTAGGTGTGACACTCAATTTGAGTTTTTATTGCTTTAAATGCATTTTCAGCCCGAGCTGAGCACGTTTTTTGAGTTTGAATGTATCTTCATAGGAATGAGTTGTGTAATCAAATTATTGCTCATTTAGGCTTCAGGAGGTCATCTTGAACAAAATCCATGTTGAAGTGTGTGCATAAGTCCTTTGGTTTAGGCGTGACACTCAATTTGAGTTTTTATTGCTTTAAATGCATTTTCAGCCCGAGCTGAGCGTGTTTTGTGAGTTTGAATGTATCTTCATAGGAATGAGTTGTGTGGTCAAATTAATGCTTATTTAGGCTTCAGGAGGTCATCCTGAATAAAATACATGTTGAAGTGTGTGCATAAGTCCTTTGGTTTAGGCGTGACACTCAATTTGAGTTTTTATTGCTTTAAATGCATTTTCAGCCCGAGCTGAGCACGTTTTGTGAGTTTGAATGTATCTTCATAGGAATGAGTTGTGTAGTCAAATTAATGCTCATATGGGGTTCAGAAGGTCATCCTGAACAAAATACATGTTGAAATGTGTGCATAAGTCCTTTGGTTTAGGTGTGACACTCAATTTGAGTTTTTATTGCTTTAAATGCATTTTCAGCCCGAGCTGAGCACGTTTTGTGAGTTTGAATGTATCTTCATAGGAATGAGTTGTGTGGTCAAATTAATGCTCATTTAGGCTTCAGGTGGTCATCCTGAACTAAATACATGTTGAAGTGTGTGCATAAGTCCTTTGGTTTAGGCGTGACACTCAATTGGAGTTTTTATTGCTTTAAATTAAATGCATTTTCAGCCCGAGCTGAGCGCACTTTCTGACTTTGAATGTATCTTCATAGGAATGAGTTGTGTGGTCAAATTATTGCTGATTTAGGCTTCAGGAGGTCATCCTGAACAAAATACATGTTGAAGTGTGTGCATAAGTCCTTTGGTTTAGGCGTGACACTCAATTTGAGTTTTTATTGCTTTAAATGCATTTTCAGCCCGAGCTGAGCGCGCTTTCTGACTTTGAATGTATCTTCATAGGAATGAGTTGTGTGGTCAAATTAATGCTCATTTAGGCGTCAGGTGGTCATCCTGAACAAAATACATGTTGAAGTGTGTGCATAAGTCCTTTGGTTTAGGCGTGACACTCAATTTGAGTTTTTATTGCTTTAAATGCATTTTCAGCCCGAGCTGAGCACGTTTTGTGAGTTTGAATGTATCTTCATAGGAATGAGTTGTGTAGTCAAATTAATGCTCATATGGGCTTCAGGAGGTCATCCTGAACAAAATACATGTTGAAGTGTGTGCATAAGTCCTTTGGTTTAGGCGTGACACTCAATTTGAGTTTTTAATGCTTTAAATGCATTTTCAGCCCGAGTTGAGCCCGTTTTGTGAGTTTGAATGTATCTTCATAGGAATGAGTTGTGTAGACAAATTAATGCTCATATGGGCTTCAGGATGTCATCCTGAACTAAATACATGTTGAAGTGTGTGCATAAGTCCTTTGGTTTAGGTGTGACACTAAATTTGAGTTTTTATTGCTTTAAATGCATTTTCAGCCCGAGCTGAGCGCGTTTTGTGAGTTTGAATGTATCTTCATAGGAATGAGTTGTGTGGTCAAATTAATGCTTATTTAGGCTTCAGGAGGTCACCCTGAACAAAATACATGTTGAAGTGTGTGCATAAGTCCTTTGGTTTAGGCGTGACACTCAATTTGAGTTTTTATTGCTTTAAATGCATTTTCAGCCCGAGCTGAGCGCGTTTTGTGAGTTTGAATGTATCTTCATAGGAATGAGTTGTGTGGTCAAATTAATGCTCATTTAGGCGTCAGGTGGTCATCCTGAACAAAATACATGTTGAAGTGTGTGCATAAGTCCTTTGGTTTAGGCGTGACACTCAATTTGAGTTTTTATTGCTTTAAATGCATTTTCAGGCCGAGCTGAGCACGTTTTGTGTGTTTGAATGTATCTTCATAGGAATGAGTTGTGTGGTCAAATTAATGCTCATATGGGCTTCAGGAGGTCATCCTGAACAAAATACATGTTGAAGTGTGTCCATAAGTCCTTTGGTTTAGGCGTGACACTCAATTTGAGTTTTTATTGCTTTAAATGCATTTTCAGCCCGAGCTGAGCGCGTTTTGTGAGTTTGAATGTATCTTCATAGGAATGAGTTGTGTGGTCAAATTAATGCTCAATTAGGCGTCAGGTGGTCATCCTGAACAAAATACATGTTGAAGTGTGTGCATAAGTCCTTTGGTTTAGGCGTGACACTCAATTTGAGTTTTTATTGCTTTAAATGCATTTTCAGGCCGAGCTGAGCACGTTTTGTGTGTTTGAATGTATCTTCATAGGAATGAGTTGTGTGGTCAAATTAATGCTCATATGGGCTTCAGGAGGTCATCCTGAACAAAATACATGTTGAAGTGTGTGCATAAGTCCTTTGGTTTAGGCGTGACATTCAATTTGAGTTTTTATTGCTTTAAATGCATTTTCAGCCTGAGTTGAGCACGTTTTGTGAGTTTGAATGTATCTTCATAGGAATGAGTTGTGTGGTCAAATTAATGCTCATTTAGGCTTCAGGTGGTCATCCTGAACTAAATACATGTTGAAGTGTGTGCATAAGTCCTTTGGTTTAGGCGTGACACTCAATTTGAGCTTTTATTGCTTTAAATGCATTTTCAGCCCGAGTTGAGCACGTTTTGTGAGTTTGAATGTATCTTCATAGGAATGAGTTGTGTGGTCAAATTAATGCTCATTTAGGCTTCAGGTGGTCATCGTGAACAAAATACATGTTGAAGTGTGTGCATAAGTCCTTTGGTTTAGGCGTGACACTCAATTTGAGTTTTTATTGCTTTAAATGCATTTTCAGCCCGAGCTGAGCACGTTTTGTGAGTTTGAATGTATCTTCATAGGAATGAGTTGTGTGGTCAAATTAATGCTCATATGGGCTTCAGGAGGTCATCCTGAACAAAATACATGTTGAAGTGTGTGCATAAGTCCTTTGGTTTAGGTGTGACACTCAATTTGAGTTTTTATTGCTTTAAATGCATTTTCAGCCCGAGCTGAGCACGTTTTTTGAGTTTGAATGTATCTTCATAGGAATGAGTTGTGTAATCAAATTATTGCTCATTTAGGCTTCAGGAGGTCATCTTGAACAAAATCCATGTTGAAGTGTGTGCATAAGTCCTTTGGTTTAGGCGTGACACTCAATTTGAGTTTTTATTGCTTTAAATGCATTTTCAGCCCGAGCTGAGCGTGTTTTGTGAGTTTGAATGTATCTTCATAGGAATGAGTTGTGTGGTCAAATTAATGCTTATTTAGGCTTCAGGAGGTCATCCTGAATAAAATACATGTTGAAGTGTGTGCATAAGTCCTTTGGTTTAGGCGTGACACTCAATTTGAGTTTTTATTGCTTTAAATGCATTTTCAGCCCGAGCTGAGCACGTTTTGTGAGTTTGAATGTATCTTCATAGGAATGAGTTGTGTAGTCAAATTAATGCTCATATGGGGTTCAGAAGGTCATCCTGAACAAAATACATGTTGAAATGTGTGCATAAGTCCTTTGGTTTAGGTGTGACACTCAATTTGAGTTTTTATTGCTTTAAATGCATTTTCAGCCCGAGCTGAGCACGTTTTGTGAGTTTGAATGTATCTTCATAGGAATGAGTTGTGTGGTCAAATTAATGCTCATTTAGGCGTCAGGTGGTCATCCTGAACAAAATACATGTTGAAGTGTGTGCATAAGTCCTTTGGTTTAGGCGTGACACTCAATTTGAGTTTTTATTGCTTTAAATGCATTTTCAGGCCGAGCTGAGCACGTTTTGTGTGTTTGAATGTATCTTCATAAGAATGAGTTGTGTGGTCAAATTAATGATCATATGGGCTTCAGGAGGTCATCCTGAACAAAATACATGTTGAAGTGTGTCCATAAGTCCTTTGGTTTAGGCGTGACACTCAATTTGAGTTTTTATTGCTTTAAATGCATTTTCAGCCCGAGCTGAGCGCGTTTTGTGAGTTTGAATGTATCTTCATAGGAATGAGTTGTGTGGTCAAATTAATGCTCAATTAGGCGTCAGGTGGTCATCCTGAACAAAATACATGTTGAAG
Source organism: Hippocampus guttulatus (assembly GCF_054856545.1). Classification (NCBI taxonomy): domain Eukaryota; kingdom Metazoa; phylum Chordata; class Actinopteri; order Syngnathiformes; family Syngnathidae; genus Hippocampus; species Hippocampus guttulatus. The sequence goes on along the minus strand of NW_028233898.1, from coordinate 106,956 downwards.
TGTGTGCATAAGTCCTTTGGTTTAGGCGTGACACTCAATTTGAGTTTTTATTGCTTTAAATGCATTTTCAGGCCGAGCTGAGCACGTTTTGTGTGTTTGAATGTATCTTCATAGGAATGAGTTGTGTGGTCAAATTAATGCTCATATGGGCTTCAGGAGGTCATCCTGAACAAAATACATGTTGAAGTGTGTGCATAAGTCCTTTGGTTTAGGCGTGACACTCAATTTGAGTTTTTATTGCTTTAAATGCATTTTCAGCCTGAGTTGAGCACGTTTTGTGAGTTTGAATGTATCTTCATAGGAATGAGTTGTGTGGTCAAATTAATGCTCATTTAGGCTTCAGGTGGTCATCCTGAACTAAATACATGTTGAAGTGTGTGCATAAGTCCTTTGGTTTAGGCGTGACACTCAATTTGAGCTTTTATTGCTTTAAATGCATTTTCAGCCCGAGTTGAGCACGTTTTGTGAGTTTGAATGTATCTTCATAGGAATGAGTTGTGTGGTCAAATTAATGCTCATTTAGGCTTCAGGTGGTCATCGTGAACAAAATACATGTTGAAGTGTGTGCATAAGTCCTTTGGTTTAGGCGTGACACTCAATTTGAGTTTTTATTGCTTTAAATGCATTTTCAGCCCGAGCTGAGCACGTTTTGTGAGTTTGAATGTATCTTCATAGGAATGAGTTGTGTGGTCAAATTAATGCTCATATGGGCTTCAGGAGGTCATCCTGAACAAAATACATGTTGAAGTGTGTGCATAAGTCCTTTGGTTTAGGTGTGACACTCAATTTGAGTTTTTATTGCTTTAAATGCATTTTCAGCCCGAGCTGAGCACGTTTTTTGAGTTTGAATGTATCTTCATAGGAATGAGTTGTGTAATCAAATTATTGCTCATTTAGGCTTCAGGAGGTCATCTTGAACAAAATCCATGTTGAAGTGTGTGCATAAGTCCTTTGGTTTAGGCGTGACACTCAATTTGAGTTTTTATTGCTTTAAATGCATTTTCAGCCCGAGTTGAGCCCGTTTTGTGAGTTTGAATGTATCTTCATAGGAATGAGTTGTGTAGTCAAATTAATGCTCATATGGGGTTCAGAAGGTCATCCTGAACAAAATACATGTTGAAATGTGTGCATAAGTCCTTTGGTTTAGGTGTGACACTCAATTTGAGTTTTTATTGCTTTAAATGCATTTTCAGCCCGAGCTGATCGCACTTTCTGACTTTGAATGTATCTTCATAGGAATGAGTTGTGTGGTCAAATTATTGCTGATTTAGGCTTCAGGAGGTCATCCTGAACAAAATACATGTTGAAGTGTGTGCATAAGTCCTTTGGTTTAGGCGTGACACTCAATTTGAGTTTTTATTGCTTTAAATGCATTTTCAGGCCGAGCTGAGCACGTTTTGTGTGTTTGAATGTATCTTCATAGGAATGAGTTGTGTGGTCAAATTAATGCTCATATGGGCTTCAGGAGGTCATCCTGAACAAAATACATGTTGAAGTGTGTGCATAAGTCCTTTGGTTTAGGCGTGACACTCAATTTGAGTTTTTATTGCTTTAAATGCATTTTCAGCCTGAGTTGAGCACGTTTTGTGAGTTTGAATGTATCTTCATAGGAATGAGTTGGGTGGTCAAATTAATGCTCATTTAGGCTTCAGGTGGTCATCCTGAACTAAATACATGTTGAAGTGTGTGCATAAGTCCTTTGGTTTAGGCGTGACACTCAATTTGAGTTTTTATTGCTTTAAATGCATTTTCATCCCGAGCTGAGCACGTTTTGTGAGTTTGAATGTATCTTCATAGGAATGAGTTGTGTGGTCAAATTAATGCTCATATGGGCTTCAGGAGGTCATCCTGAACAAAATACATGTTGAAGTGTGTGCATAAGTCCTTTGGTTTAGGTGTGACACTCAATTTGAGTTTTTATTGCTTTAAATGCATTTTCAGAGCGAGCTGAGCACGTTTTTTGAGTTTGAATGTATCTTCATAGGAATGAGTTGTGTGGTCAAATTATTGCTCATTTAGGCTTCAGGAGGTCATCCTGAACAAAATACATGTTGAAGTGTGTGCATAAGTCCTTTGGTTTAGGCGTGACACTCAATTTGAGTTTTTATTGCTTTAAATGCATTTTCAGCCCGAGCTGAGCAAGGTTTGTGAGTTTGAATGTATCTTCATAGGAATGAGTTGTGTGGTCAAATTAATGCTCATTTAGGCTTCAGGTGGTCATCCTGAACAAAATACATGTTGAAGTGTGTGCATAAGTCCTTTGGTTTAGGCGTGACACTCAATTTGAGTTTTTATTGCTTTAAATGCACTTTCAGCCCGAGCTGAGCACGTTTTGTGAGTTTGAATGTATCTTCATAGGAATGAGTTGTGTGGTCAAATTAATGCTCATATGGGCTTCAGGAGGTCATCCTGAACAAAATACATTTTGAAGTGTGTGAATAAGTCCTTTGGTTTAGGTGTGACACTCAATTTGAGTTTTATTGCTTTAAATGCATTTTCAGCCCGAGCTGAGCACGTTTTGTGAGTTTGAATGTATCTTCATAGGAATGAGTTGTGTGGTCAAATTAATGCTCATATGGGCTTCAGGAGGTCATCCTGAACAAAATACATGTTGAAGTGTGTGCATAAGTCCTTTGGTTTAGGTGTGACACTCAATTTGAGTTTTTATTGCTTTAAATGCATTTTCAGCCCGAGCTGAGCGCGTTTTGTGAGTTTGAATGTATCTTCATAGGAATGAGTTGTGTGGTAAAATTAATGCTCAATTAGGCGTCAGGTTGTCATCCTGAACAAAATACATGTTGAAGTGTGTGCATAAGTCCTTTGGTTTAGGCGTGACACTCAATTTGAGTTTTTATTGCTTTAAATGCATTTTCAGGCCGAGCTGAGCACGTTTTGTGTGTTTGAATGTATCTTCATAGGAATGAGTTGTGTGGTCAAATTAATGCTCATATGGGCTTCAGGAGGTCATCCTGAACAAAATACATGTTGAAGTGTGTGCATAAGTCCTTTGGTTTAGGCGTGACACTCAATTTGAGTTTTTATTGCTTTAAATGCATTTTCATTCTGAGTTGAGCACGTTTTGTGAGTTTGAATGTATCTTCATAGGAATGAGTTGTGTGGTCAAATGAATGCTCATTTAGGCTTCAGGTGGTCATCCTGAACTAAATACATGTTGAAGTGTGTGCATAAGTCCTTTGGTTTAGGCGTGACACTCAATTTGAGTTTTTATTGCTTTAAATGCATTTTCATCCCGAGCTGAGCACGTTTTGTGAGTTTGAATGTATCTTCATAGGAATGAGTTGTGTGGTCAAATTAATGCTCATATGGGCTTCAGGAGGTCATCCTGAACAAAATACATGTTGAAGTGTGTGCATAAGTCCTTTGATTTAGGTGTGACACTCAATTTGAGTTTTTATTGCTTTAAATGCATTTTCAGACCGAGCTGAGCACGTTTTTTGAGTTTGAATGTATCTTCATAGGAATGAGTTGTGTGGTCAAATTATTGCTCATTTAGGCTTAAGGAGGTCATCCTGAACAAAATACATGTTGAAGTGTGTGCATAAGTCCTTTGGTTTAGGCGTGACACTCAATTTGAGTTTTTATTGCTTTAAATGCATTTTCAGCCCGAGCTGAGCAAGTTTTGTGAGTTTGAATGTATCTTCATAGGAATGAGTTGTGTGGTCAAATTAATGCTCATTTAGGCTTCAGGTGGTCATCCTGAACAAAATACATGTTGAAGTGTGTGCATAAGTCCTTTGGTTTAGGTGTGACACTCAATTTGAGTTTTAATTGCTTTAAATGCATTTTCAGCCCGAGCTGAGCACGTTTTGTGAGTTTGAATGTATCTTCATAGGAATGAGTTGTGTAGTCAAATTAATGCTCATTTAGGCTTCAGGTGGTCATCCTGAACTAAATACATGTTGAAGTGTGTGCATAAGTCCTTTGGTTTAGGCGTGACACTCAATTTGAGTTTTTATTGCTTTAAATTAAATGCATTTTCAGCCCGAGCTGAGCGCGCTTTCTGACTTTGAATGTATCTTCATAGGAATGAGTTGTGTGGTCAAATTAATGCTCATTTAGGCGTCAGGTGGTCATCCTGAACAAAATACATGTTGAAGTGTGTGCATAAGTCCTTTGGTTTAGGCGTGACACTCAATTTGAGTTTTTATTGCTTTAAATGCATTTTCAGCCCGAGTTTAGCGCGTTTTGTGAGTTTGAATGTATTCTCATAGGAATGAGTTGTGTGGTCAAATTAATGCTCATATGGGCTTCAGGAGGTCATCCTGAACAAAATACATGTTGAAGTGTGTGCATAAGTCCTTTGGTTTAGGCGTGACACTCAATTTGAGCTTTTATTGCTTTAAATGCATTTTCAGCCCGAGTTGAGCGCGTTTTGTGAGTTTGAATGTATCTTCATAGGAATGAGTTGTGTGGTCAAATTAATGCTCATTTAGGCTTCAGGTGGTCATCGTGAACAAAATACATGTTGAAGTGTGTGCATAAGTCCTTTGGTTTAGGCGTGACACTCAATTTGAGTTTTTATTGCTTTAAATGCATTTTCAGCCCGAGCTGAGCACGTTTTGTGAGTTTGAATGTATCTTCATAGGAATGAGTTGTGTGGTCAAATTAATGCTCATATGGGCTTCAGGAGGTCATCCTGAACAAAATACATGTTGAAGTGTGTCCATAAGTCCTTTGGTTTAGGCGTGACACTCAATTTGAGTTTTTATTGCTTTAAATGCATTTTCAGCCTGAGTTGAGCACGTTTTGTGAGTTTGAATGTATCTTCATAGGAATGAGTTGTGTGGTCAAATTAATGCTCATTTAGGCTTCAGGTGGTCATCCTGAACTAAATACATGTTGAAGTGTGTGCATAAGTCCTTTGGTTTAGGCGTGACACTCAATTTGAGTTTTTATTGCTTTAAATGCATTTTCATCCCGAGCTGAGCACGTTTTGTGAGTTTGAATGTATCTTCATAGGAATGAGTTGTGTAGACAAATTAATGCTCATATGGGCTTCAGGATGTCATCCTGAACTAAATACATGTTGAAGTGTGTGCATAAGTCCTTTGGTTTAGGTGTGACACTAAATTTGAGTTTTTATTGCTTTAAATGCATTTTCAGCCCGAGCTGAGCGCGTTTTGTGAGTTTGAATGTATCTTCATAGGAATGAGTTGTGTGGTCAAATTAATGCTTATTTAGGCTTCAGGAGGTCACCCTGAACAAAATACATGTTGAAGTGTGTGCATAAGTCCTTTGGTTTAGGCGTGACACTCAATTTGAGTTTTTATTGCTTTAAATGCATTTTCAGCCCGAGCTGAGCGCGTTTTGTGAGTTTGAATGTATCTTCATAGGAATGAGTTGTGTGGTCAAATTAATGCTCATTTAGGCGTCAGATGGTCATCCTGAACAAAATACATGTTGAAGTGTGTGCATAAGTCCTTTGGTTTAGACGTGACACTCAATTTGAGTTTTTATTGCTTTAAATGCATTTTCAGGCCGAGCTGAGCACGTTTTGTGTGTTTGAATGTATCTTCATAAGAATGAGTTGTGTGGTCAAATTAATGATCATATGGGCTTCAGGAGGTCATCCTGAACAAAATACATGTTGAAGTGTGTCCATAAGTCCTTTGGTTTAGGCGTGACACTCAATTTGAGTTTTTATTGCTTTAAATGCATTTTCAGCCCGAGCTGAGCGCGTTTTGTGAGTTTGAATGTATCTTCATAGGAATGAGTTGTGTGGTCAAATTAATGCTCAATTAGGCGTCAGGTGGTCATCCTGAACAAAATACATGTTGAAGTGTGTGCATAAGTCCTTTGGTTTAGGCGTGACACTCAATTTGAGTTTTTATTGCTTTAAATGCATTTTCAGGCCGAGCTGAGCACGTTTTGTGTGTTTGAATGTATCTTCATAGGAATGAGTTGTGTGGTCAAATTAATGCTCATATGGGCTTCAGGAGGTCATCCTGAACAAAATACATGTTGAAGTGTGTGCATAAGTCCTTTGGTTTAGGCGTGACACTCAATTTGAGTTTTTATTGCTTTAAATGCATTTTCAGGCCGAGCTGAGCACGTTTTGTGTGTTTGAATGTATCTTCATAAGAATGAGTTGTGTGGTCAAATTAATGATCATATGGGCTTCAGGAGGTCATCCTGAACAAAATACATGTTGAAGTGTGTCCATAAGTCCTTTGGTTTAGGCGTGACACTCAATTTGAGTTTTTATTGCTTTAAATGCATTTTAAGCCCGAGCTGAGCGCGTTTTGTGAGTTTGAATGTATCTTCATAGGAATGAGTTGTGTGGTCAAATTAATGCTCAATTAGGCGTCAGGTGGTCATCCTGAACAAAATACATGTTGAAGTGTGTGCATAAGTCCTTTGGTTTAGGCGTGACACTCAATTTGAGTTTTTATTGCTTTAAATGCATTTTCAGGCCGAGCTGAGCACGTTTTGTGTGTTTGAATGTATCTTCATAGGAATGAGTTGTGTGGTCAAATTAATGCTCATATGGGCTTCAGGAGGTCATCCTGAACAAAATACATGTTGAAGTGTGTGCATAAGTCCTTTGGTTTAGGCGTGACACTCAATTTGAGCTTTTATTGCTTTAAATGCATTTTCAGCCCGAGTTGAGCACGTTTTGTGAGTTTGAATGTATCTTCATAGGAATGAGTTGTGTGGTCAAATTAATGCTCATTTAGGCTTCAGGTGGTCATCGTGAACAAAATACATGTTGAAGTGTGTGCATAAGTCCTTTGGTTTAGGCGTGACACTCAATTTGAGTTTTTATTGCTTTAAATGCATTTTTTCAGCCCAAGCTGAGCACGTTTTGTGAGTTTGAATGTATCTTCATAGGAATGAGTTGTGTGGTCAAATTAATGCTCATATGGGCTTCAGGAGGTCATCCTGAACAAAATACATGTTGAAGTGTGTGCATAAGTCCTTTGGTTTAGGTGTGACACTCAATTTGAGTTTTTATTGCTTTAAATGCATTTTCAGCCCGAGCTGAGCACGTTTTTTGAGTTTGAATGTATCTTCATAGGAATGAGTTGTGTAATCAAATTATTGCTCATTTAGGCTTCAGGAGGTCATCTTGAACAAAATCCATGTTGAAGTGTGTGCATAAGTCCTTTGGTTTAGGCGTGACACTCAATTTGAGTTTTTATTGCTTTAAATGCATTTTCAGCCCGAGCTGAGCGTGTTTTGTGAGTTTGAATGTATCTTCATAGGAATGAGTTGTGTGGTCAAATTAATGCTTATTTAGGCTTCAGGAGGTCATCCTGAATAAAATACATGTTGAAGTGTGTGCATAAGTCCTTTGGTTTAGGCGTGACACTCAATTTGAGTTTTTATTGCTTTAAATGCATTTTCAGCCCGAGCTGAGCACGTTTTGTGAGTTTGAATGTATCTTCATAGGAATGAGTTGTGTAGTCAAATTAATGCTCATATGGGGTTCAGAAGGTCATCCTGAACAAAATACATGTTGAAATGTGTGCATAAGTCCTTTGGTTTAGGTGTGACACTCAATTTGAGTTTTTATTGCTTTAAATGCATTTTCAGCCCGAGCTGAGCACGTTTTGTGAGTTTGAATGTATCTTCATAGGAATGAGTTGTGTGGTCAAATTAATGCTCATTTAGGCTTCAGGTGGTCATCCTGAACTAAATACATGTTGAAGTGTGTGCATAAGTCCTTTGGTTTAGGCGTGACACTCAATTGGAGTTTTTATTGCTTTAAATTAAATGCATTTTCAGCCCGAGCTGAGCGCACTTTCTGACTTTGAATGTATCTTCATAGGAATGAGTTGTGTGGTCAAATTATTGCTGATTTAGGCTTCAGGAGGTCATCCTGAACAAAATACATGTTGAAGTGTGTGCATAAGTCCTTTGGTTTAGGCGTGACACTCAATTTGAGTTTTTATTGCTTTAAATGCATTTTCAGCCCGAGCTGAGCGCGCTTTCTGACTTTGAATGTATCTTCATAGGAATGAGTTGTGTGGTCAAATTAATGCTCATTTAGGCGTCAGGTGGTCATCCTGAACAAAATACATGTTGAAGTGTGTGCATAAGTCCTTTGGTTTAGGCGTGACACTCAATTTGAGTTTTTATTGCTTTAAATGCATTTTCAGCCCGAGCTGAGCACGTTTTGTGAGTTTGAATGTATCTTCATAGGAATGAGTTGTGTAGTCAAATTAATGCTCATATGGGCTTCAGGAGGTCATCCTGAACAAAATACATGTTGAAGTGTGTGCATAAGTCCTTTGGTTTAGGCGTGACACTCAATTTGAGTTTTTAATGCTTTAAATGCATTTTCAGCCCGAGTTGAGCCCGTTTTGTGAGTTTGAATGTATCTTCATAGGAATGAGTTGTGTAGACAAATTAATGCTCATATGGGCTTCAGGATGTCATCCTGAACTAAATACATGTTGAAGTGTGTGCATAAGTCCTTTGGTTTAGGTGTGACACTAAATTTGAGTTTTTATTGCTTTAAATGCATTTTCAGCCCGAGCTGAGCGCGTTTTGTGAGTTTGAATGTATCTTCATAGGAATGAGTTGTGTGGTCAAATTAATGCTTATTTAGGCTTCAGGAGGTCACCCTGAACAAAATACATGTTGAAGTGTGTGCATAAGTCCTTTGGTTTAGGCGTGACACTCAATTTGAGTTTTTATTGCTTTAAATGCATTTTCAGCCCGAGCTGAGCGCGTTTTGTGAGTTTGAATGTATCTTCATAGGAATGAGTTGTGTGGTCAAATTAATGCTCATTTAGGCGTCAGGTGGTCATCCTGAACAAAATACATGTTGAAGTGTGTGCATAAGTCCTTTGGTTTAGGCGTGACACTCAATTTGAGTTTTTATTGCTTTAAATGCATTTTCAGGCCGAGCTGAGCACGTTTTGTGTGTTTGAATGTATCTTCATAGGAATGAGTTGTGTGGTCAAATTAATGCTCATATGGGCTTCAGGAGGTCATCCTGAACAAAATACATGTTGAAGTGTGTCCATAAGTCCTTTGGTTTAGGCGTGACACTCAATTTGAGTTTTTATTGCTTTAAATGCATTTTCAGCCCGAGCTGAGCGCGTTTTGTGAGTTTGAATGTATCTTCATAGGAATGAGTTGTGTGGTCAAATTAATGCTCAATTAGGCGTCAGGTGGTCATCCTGAACAAAATACATGTTGAAGTGTGTGCATAAGTCCTTTGGTTTAGGCGTGACACTCAATTTGAGTTTTTATTGCTTTAAATGCATTTTCAGGCCGAGCTGAGCACGTTTTGTGTGTTTGAATGTATCTTCATAGGAATGAGTTGTGTGGTCAAATTAATGCTCATATGGGCTTCAGGAGGTCATCCTGAACAAAATACATGTTGAAGTGTGTGCATAAGTCCTTTGGTTTAGGCGTGACATTCAATTTGAGTTTTTATTGCTTTAAATGCATTTTCAGCCTGAGTTGAGCACGTTTTGTGAGTTTGAATGTATCTTCATAGGAATGAGTTGTGTGGTCAAATTAATGCTCATTTAGGCTTCAGGTGGTCATCCTGAACTAAATACATGTTGAAGTGTGTGCATAAGTCCTTTGGTTTAGGCGTGACACTCAATTTGAGCTTTTATTGCTTTAAATGCATTTTCAGCCCGAGTTGAGCACGTTTTGTGAGTTTGAATGTATCTTCATAGGAATGAGTTGTGTGGTCAAATTAATGCTCATTTAGGCTTCAGGTGGTCATCGTGAACAAAATACATGTTGAAGTGTGTGCATAAGTCCTTTGGTTTAGGCGTGACACTCAATTTGAGTTTTTATTGCTTTAAATGCATTTTCAGCCCGAGCTGAGCACGTTTTGTGAGTTTGAATGTATCTTCATAGGAATGAGTTGTGTGGTCAAATTAATGCTCATATGGGCTTCAGGAGGTCATCCTGAACAAAATACATGTTGAAGTGTGTGCATAAGTCCTTTGGTTTAGGTGTGACACTCAATTTGAGTTTTTATTGCTTTAAATGCATTTTCAGCCCGAGCTGAGCACGTTTTTTGAGTTTGAATGTATCTTCATAGGAATGAGTTGTGTAATCAAATTATTGCTCATTTAGGCTTCAGGAGGTCATCTTGAACAAAATCCATGTTGAAGTGTGTGCATAAGTCCTTTGGTTTAGGCGTGACACTCAATTTGAGTTTTTATTGCTTTAAATGCATTTTCAGCCCGAGCTGAGCGTGTTTTGTGAGTTTGAATGTATCTTCATAGGAATGAGTTGTGTGGTCAAATTAATGCTTATTTAGGCTTCAGGAGGTCATCCTGAATAAAATACATGTTGAAGTGTGTGCATAAGTCCTTTGGTTTAGGCGTGACACTCAATTTGAGTTTTTATTGCTTTAAATGCATTTTCAGCCCGAGCTGAGCACGTTTTGTGAGTTTGAATGTATCTTCATAGGAATGAGTTGTGTAGTCAAATTAATGCTCATATGGGGTTCAGAAGGTCATCCTGAACAAAATACATGTTGAAATGTGTGCATAAGTCCTTTGGTTTAGGTGTGACACTCAATTTGAGTTTTTATTGCTTTAAATGCATTTTCAGCCCGAGCTGAGCACGTTTTGTGAGTTTGAATGTATCTTCATAGGAATGAGTTGTGTGGTCAAATTAATGCTCATTTAGGCGTCAGGTGGTCATCCTGAACAAAATACATGTTGAAGTGTGTGCATAAGTCCTTTGGTTTAGGCGTGACACTCAATTTGAGTTTTTATTGCTTTAAATGCATTTTCAGGCCGAGCTGAGCACGTTTTGTGTGTTTGAATGTATCTTCATAAGAATGAGTTGTGTGGTCAAATTAATGATCATATGGGCTTCAGGAGGTCATCCTGAACAAAATACATGTTGAAGTGTGTCCATAAGTCCTTTGGTTTAGGCGTGACACTCAATTTGAGTTTTTATTGCTTTAAATGCATTTTCAGCCCGAGCTGAGCGCGTTTTGTGAGTTTGAATGTATCTTCATAGGAATGAGTTGTGTGGTCAAATTAATGCTCAATTAGGCGTCAGGTGGTCATCCTGAACAAAATACATGTTGAAGTGTGTGCATAAGTCCTTTGGTTTAGGCGTGACACTCAATTTGAGTTTTTATTGCTTTAAATGCATTTTCAGGCCGAGCTGAGCACGTTTTGTGTGTTTGAATGTATCTTCATAGGAATGAGTTGTGTGGTCAAATTAATGCTCATATGGGCTTCAGGAGGTCATCCTGAACAAAATACATGTTGAAGTGTGTGCATAAGTCCTTTGGTTTAGGCGTGACACTCAATTTGAGTTTTTATTGCTTTAAATGCATTTTCAGCCTGAGTTGAGCACGTTTTGTGAGTTTGAATGTATCTTCATAGGAATGAGTTGTGTGGTCAAATTAATGCTCATTTAGGCTTCAGGTGGTCATCCTGAACTAAATACATGTTGAAGTGTGTGCATAAGTCCTTTGGTTTAGGCGTGACACTCAATTTGAGCTTTTATTGCTTTAAATGCATTTTCAGCCCGAGTTGAGCACGTTTTGTGAGTTTGAATGTATCTTCATAGGAATGAGTTGTGTGGTCAAATTAATGCTCATTTAGGCTTCAGGTGGTCATCGTGAACAAAATACATGTTGAAGTGTGTGCATAAGTCCTTTGGTTTAGGCGTGACACTCAATTTGAGTTTTTATTGCTTTAAATGCATTTTCAGCCCGAGCTGAGCACGTTTTGTGAGTTTGAATGTATCTTCATAGGAATGAGTTGTGTGGTCAAATTAATGCTCATATGGGCTTCAGGAGGTCATCCTGAACAAAATACATGTTGAAGTGTGTGCATAAGTCCTTTGGTTTAGGTGTGACACTCAATTTGAGTTTTTATTGCTTTAAATGCATTTTCAGCCCGAGCTGAGCACGTTTTTTGAGTTTGAATGTATCTTCATAGGAATGAGTTGTGTAATCAAATTATTGCTCATTTAGGCTTCAGGAGGTCATCTTGAACAAAATCCATGTTGAAGTGTGTGCATAAGTCCTTTGGTTTAGGCGTGACACTCAATTTGAGTTTTTATTGCTTTAAATGCATTTTCAGCCCGAGTTGAGCCCGTTTTGTGAGTTTGAATGTATCTTCATAGGAATGAGTTGTGTAGTCAAATTAATGCTCATATGGGGTTCAGAAGGTCATCCTGAACAAAATACATGTTGAAATGTGTGCATAAGTCCTTTGGTTTAGGTGTGACACTCAATTTGAGTTTTTATTGCTTTAAATGCATTTTCAGCCCGAGCTGATCGCACTTTCTGACTTTGAATGTATCTTCATAGGAATGAGTTGTGTGGTCAAATTATTGCTGATTTAGGCTTCAGGAGGTCATCCTGAACAAAATACATGTTGAAGTGTGTGCATAAGTCCTTTGGTTTAGGCGTGACACTCAATTTGAGTTTTTATTGCTTTAAATGCATTTTCAGGCCGAGCTGAGCACGTTTTGTGTGTTTGAATGTATCTTCATAGGAATGAGTTGTGTGGTCAAATTAATGCTCATATGGGCTTCAGGAGGTCATCCTGAACAAAATACATGTTGAAGTGTGTGCATAAGTCCTTTGGTTTAGGCGTGACACTCAATTTGAGTTTTTATTGCTTTAAATGCATTTTCAGCCTGAGTTGAGCACGTTTTGTGAGTTTGAATGTATCTTCATAGGAATGAGTTGGGTGGTCAAATTAATGCTCATTTAGGCTTCAGGTGGTCATCCTGAACTAAATACATGTTGAAGTGTGTGCATAAGTCCTTTGGTTTAGGCGTGACACTCAATTTGAGTTTTTATTGCTTTAAATGCATTTTCATCCCGAGCTGAGCACGTTTTGTGAGTTTGAATGTATCTTCATAGGAATGAGTTGTGTGGTCAAATTAATGCTCATATGGGCTTCAGGAGGTCATCCTGAACAAAATACATGTTGAAGTGTGTGCATAAGTCCTTTGGTTTAGGTGTGACACTCAATTTGAGTTTTTATTGCTTTAAATGCATTTTCAGAGCGAGCTGAGCACGTTTTTTGAGTTTGAATGTATCTTCATAGGAATGAGTTGTGTGGTCAAATTATTGCTCATTTAGGCTTCAGGAGGTCATCCTGAACAAAATACATGTTGAAGTGTGTGCATAAGTCCTTTGGTTTAGGCGTGACACTCAATTTGAGTTTTTATTGCTTTAAATGCATTTTCAGCCCGAGCTGAGCAAGGTTTGTGAGTTTGAATGTATCTTCATAGGAATGAGTTGTGTGGTCAAATTAATGCTCATTTAGGCTTCAGGTGGTCATCCTGAACAAAATACATGTTGAAGTGTGTGCATAAGTCCTTTGGTTTAGGCGTGACACTCAATTTGAGTTTTTATTGCTTTAAATGCACTTTCAGCCCGAGCTGAGCACGTTTTGTGAGTTTGAATGTATCTTCATAGGAATGAGTTGTGTGGTCAAATTAATGCTCATATGGGCTTCAGGAGGTCATCCTGAACAAAATACATTTTGAAGTGTGTGAATAAGTCCTTTGGTTTAGGTGTGACACTCAATTTGAGTTTTATTGCTTTAAATGCATTTTCAGCCCGAGCTGAGCACGTTTTGTGAGTTTGAATGTATCTTCATAGGAATGAGTTGTGTGGTCAAATTAATGCTCATATGGGCTTCAGGAGGTCATCCTGAACAAAATACATGTTGAAGTGTGTGCATAAGTCCTTTGGTTTAGGTGTGACACTCAATTTGAGTTTTTATTGCTTTAAATGCATTTTCAGCCCGAGCTGAGCGCGTTTTGTGAGTTTGAATGTATCTTCATAGGAATGAGTTGTGTGGTAAAATTAATGCTCAATTAGGCGTCAGGTTGTCATCCTGAACAAAATACATGTTGAAGTGTGTGCATAAGTCCTTTGGTTTAGGCGTGACACTCAATTTGAGTTTTTATTGCTTTAAATGCATTTTCAGGCCGAGCTGAGCACGTTTTGTGTGTTTGAATGTATCTTCATAGGAATGAGTTGTGTGGTCAAATTAATGCTCATATGGGCTTCAGGAGGTCATCCTGAACAAAATACATGTTGAAGTGTGTGCATAAGTCCTTTGGTTTAGGCGTGACACTCAATTTGAGTTTTTATTGCTTTGAATGCATTTTCATTCTGAGTTGAGCACGTTTTGTGAGTTTGAATGTATCTTCATAGGAATGAGTTGTGTGGTCAAATTAATGCTCATTTAGGCTTCAGGTGGTCATCCTGAACTAAATACATGTTGAAGTGTGTGCATAAGTCCTTTGGTTTAGGCGTGACACTCAATTTGAGTTTTTATTGCTTTAAATGCATTTTCATCCCGAGCTGAGCACGTTTTGTGAGTTTGAATGTATCTTCATAGGAATGAGTTGTGTGGTCAAATTAATGCTCATATGGGCTTCAGGAGGTCATCCTGAACAAAATACATGTTGAAGTGTGTGCATAAGTCCTTTGGTTTAGGTGTGACACTCAATTTGAGTTTTTATTGCTTTAAATGCATTTTCAGACCGAGCTGAGCACGTTTTTTGAGTTTGAATGTATCTTCATAGGAATGAGTTGTGTGGTCAAATTATTGCTCATTTAGGCTTAAGGAGGTCATCCTGAACAAAATACATGTTGAAGTGTGTGCATAAGTCCTTTGGTTTAGGCGTGACACTCAATTTGAGTTTTTATTGCTTTAAATGCATTTTCAGCCCGAGCTGAGCAAGTTTTGTGAGTTTGAATGTATCTTCATAGGAATGAGTTGTGTGGTCAAATTAATGCTCATTTAGGCTTCAGGTGGTCATCCTGAACAAAATACATGTTGAAGTGTGTGCATAAGTCCTTTGGTTTAGGTGTGACACTATATTTGAGTTTTAATTGCTTTAAATGCATTTTCAGCCCGAGCTGAGCACGTTTTGTGAGTTTGAATGTATCTTCATAGGAATGAGTTGTGTAGTCAAATTAATGCTCATTTAGGCTTCAGGTGGTCATCCTGAACTAAATACATGTTGAAGTGTGTGCATAAGTCCTTTGGTTTAGGCGTGACACTCAATTTGAGTTTTTATTGCTTTAAATTAAATGCATTTTCAGCCCGAGCTGAGCGCGCTTTCTGACTTTGAATGTATCTTCATAGGAATGAGTTGTGTGGTCAAATTAATGCTCATTTAGGCGTCAGGTGGTCATCCTGAACAAAATACATGTTGAAGTGTGTGCATAAGTCCTTTGGTTTAGGCGTGACACTCAATTTGAGTTTTTATTGCTTTAAATGCATTTTCAGCCCGAGTTTAGCGCGTTTTGTGAGTTTGAATGTATTCTCATAGGAATGAGTTGTGTGGTCAAATTAATGCTCATATGGGCTTCAGGAGGTCATCCTGAACAAAATACATGTTGAAGTGTGTGCATAAGTCCTTTGGTTTAGGCGTGACACTCAATTTGAGCTTTTATTGCTTTAAATGCATTTTCAGCCCGAGTTGAGCGCGTTTTGTGAGTTTGAATGTATCTTCATAGGAATGAGTTGTGTGGTCAAATTAATGCTCATTTAGGCTTCAGGTGGTCATCGTGAACAAAATACATGTTGAAGTGTGTGCATAAGTCCTTTGGTTTAGGCGTGACACTCAATTTGAGTTTTTATTGCTTTAAATGCATTTTCAGCCCGAGCTGAGCACGTTTTGTGAGTTTGAATGTATCTTCATAGGAATGAGTTGTGTGGTCAAATTAATGCTCATATGGGCTTCAGGAGGTCATCCTGAACAAAATACATGTTGAAGTGTGTCCATAAGTCCTTTGGTTTAGGCGTGACACTCAATTTGAGTTTTTATTGCTTTAAATGCATTTTCAGCCTGAGTTGAGCACGTTTTGTGAGTTTGAATGTATCTTCATAGGAATGAGTTGTGTGGTCAAATTAATGCTCATTTAGGCTTCAGGTGGTCATCCTGAACTAAATACATGTTGAAGTGTGTGCATAAGTCCTTTGGTTTAGGCGTGACACTCAATTTGAGTTTTTATTGCTTTAAATGCATTTTCATCCCGAGCTGAGCACGTTTTGTGAGTTTGAATGTATCTTCATAGGAATGAGTTGTGTAGACAAATTAATGCTCATATGGGCTTCAGGATGTCATCCTGAACTAAATACATGTTGAAGTGTGTGCATAAGTCCTTTGGTTTAGGTGTGACACTAAATTTGAGTTTTTATTGCTTTAAATGCATTTTCAGCCCGAGCTGAGCGCGTTTTGTGAGTTTGAATGTATCTTCATAGGAATGAGTTGTGTGGTCAAATTAATGCTTATTTAGGCTTCAGGAGGTCACCCTGAACAAAATACATGTTGAAGTGTGTGCATAAGTCCTTTGGTTTAGGCGTGACACTCAATTTGAGTTTTTATTGCTTTAAATGCATTTTCAGCCCGAGCTGAGCGCGTTTTGTGAGTTTGAATGTATCTTCATAGGAATGAGTTGTGTGGTCAAATTAATGCTCATTTAGGCGTCAGATGGTCATCCTGAACAAAATACATGTTGAAGTGTGTGCATAAGTCCTTTGGTTTAGACGTGACACTCAATTTGAGTTTTTATTGCTTTAAATGCATTTTCAGGCCGAGCTGAGCACGTTTTGTGTGTTTGAATGTATCTTCATAAGAATGAGTTGTGTGGTCAAATTAATGATCATATGGGCTTCAGGAGGTCATCCTGAACAAAATACATGTTGAAGTGTGTCCATAAGTCCTTTGGTTTAGGCGTGACACTCAATTTGAGTTTTTATTGCTTTAAATGCATTTTCAGCCCGAGCTGAGCGCGTTTTGTGAGTTTGAATGTATCTTCATAGGAATGAGTTGTGTGGTCAAATTAATGCTCAATTAGGCGTCAGGTGGTCATCCTGAACAAAATACATGTTGAAGTGTGTGCATAAGTCCTTTGGTTTAGGCGTGACACTCAATTTGAGTTTTTATTGCTTTAAATGCATTTTCAGGCCGAGCTGAGCACGTTTTGTGTGTTTGAATGTATCTTCATAGGAATGAGTTGTGTGGTCAAATTAATGCTCATATGGGCTTCAGGAGGTCATCCTGAACAAAATACATGTTGAAGTGTGTGCATAAGTCCTTTGGTTTAGGCGTGACACTCAATTTGAGTTTTTATTGCTTTAAATGCATTTTCAGGCCGAGCTGAGCACGTTTTGTGTGTTTGAATGTATCTTCATAAGAATGAGTTGTGTGGTCAAATTAATGATCATATGGGCTTCAGGAGGTCATCCTGAACAAAATACATGTTGAAGTGTGTCCATAAGTCCTTTGGTTTAGGCGTGACACTCAATTTGAGTTTTTATTGCTTTAAATGCATTTTAAGCCCGAGCTGAGCGCGTTTTGTGAGTTTGAATGTATCTTCATAGGAATGAGTTGTGTGGTCAAATTAATGCTCAATTAGGCGTCAGGTGGTCATCCTGAACAAAATACA
This sequence comes from Hippocampus guttulatus, assembly GCF_054856545.1. Lineage (NCBI taxonomy): Eukaryota > Metazoa > Chordata > Actinopteri > Syngnathiformes > Syngnathidae > Hippocampus > Hippocampus guttulatus. Next base: position 89,558 of record NW_028233898.1, on the reverse strand, counting down.
TGTTGAAGTGTGTGCATAAGTCCTTTGGTTTAGGCGTGACACTCAATTTGAGTTTTTATTGCTTTAAATGCATTTTCAGGCCGAGCTGAGCACGTTTTGTGTGTTTGAATGTATCTTCATAGGAATGAGTTGTGTGGTCAAATTAATGCTCATATGGGCTTCAGGAGGTCATCCTGAACAAAATACATGTTGAAGTGTGTGCATAAGTCCTTTGGTTTAGGCGTGACACTCAATTTGAGTTTTTATTGCTTTAAATGCATTTTCAGCCCGAGTTGAGCACGTTTTGTGAGTTTGAATGTATCTTCATAGGAATGAGTTGTGGTCAAATTAATGCTCATTTAGGCTTCAGGTGGTCATCCTGAACTAAATACATGTTGAAGTGTGTGCATAAGTCCTTTGGTTTAGGCGTGACACTCAATTTGAGTTTTTATTGCTTTAAATGCATTTTCATCCCGAGCTGAGCACGTTTTGTGAGTTTGAATGTATCTTCATAGGAATGAGTTGTGTAGACAAATTAATGCTCATATGGGCTTCAGGATGTCATCCTGAACTAAATACATGTTGAAGTGTGTGCATAAGTCCTTTGGTTTAGGTGTGACACTAAATTTGAGTTTTTATTGCTTTAAATGCATTTTCAGCCCGAGCTGAGCGCGTTTTGTGAGTTTGAATGTATCTTCATAGGAATGAGTTGTGTGGTCAAATTAATGCTTATTTAGGCTTCAGGAGGTCACCCTGAACAAAATACATGTTGAAGTGTGTGCATAAGTCCTTTGGTTTAGGCGTGACACTCAATTTGAGTTTTTATTGCTTTAAATGCATTTTCAGCCCGAGCTGAGCGCGTTTTGTGAGTTTGAATGTATCTTCATAGGAATTAGTTGTGTGGTCAAATTAATGCTCATTTAGGCGTCAGGTGGTCATCCTGAACAAAATACATGTTGAAGTGTGTGCATAAGTCCTTTGGTTTAGGCGTGACACTCAATTTGAGTTTTTATTGCTTTAAATGCATTTTCAGGCCGAGCTGAGCACGTTTTGTGTGTTTGAATGTATCTTCATAAGAATGAGTTGTGTGGTCAAATTAATGATCATATGGGCTTCAGGAGGTCATCCTGAACAAAATACATGTTGAAGTGTGTCCATAAGTCCTTTGGTTTAGGCGTGACACTCAATTTGAGTTTTTATTGCTTTAAATGCATTTTCAGCCCGAGCTGAGCGCGTTTTGTGAGTTTGAATGTATCTTCATAGGAATGAGTTGTGTGGTCAAATTAATGCTCAATTAGGCGTCAGGTGGTCATCCTGAACAAAATACATGTTGAAGTGTGTGCATAAGTCCTTTGGTTTAGGCGTGACACTCAATTTGAGTTTTTATTGCTTTAAATGCATTTTCAGGCCGAGCTGAGCACGTTTTGTGTGTTTGAATGTATCTTCATAGGAATGAGTTGTGTGGTCAAATTAATGCTCATATGGGCTTCAGGAGGTCATCCTGAACAAAATACATGTTGAAGTGTGTGCATAAGTCCTTTGGTTTAGGCGTGACACTCAATTTGAGTTTTTATTGCTTTAAATGCATTTTCAGCCTGAGTTGAGCACGTTTTGTGAGTTTGAATGTATCTTCATAGGAATGAGTTGGGTGGTCAAATTAATGCTCATTTAGGCTTCAGGTGGTCATCCTGAACTAAATACATGTTGAAGTGTGTGCATAAGTCCTTTGGTTTAGGCGTGACACTCAATTTGAGTTTTTATTGCTTTAAATGCATTTTCATCCCGAGCTGAGCACGTTTTGTGAGTTTGAATGTATCTTCATAGGAATGAGTTGTGTGGTCAAATTAATGCTCATATGGGCTTCAGGAGGTCATCCTGAACAAAATACATGTTGAAGTGTGTGCATAAGTCCTTTGGTTTAGGTGTGACACTCAATTTGAGTTTTTATTGCTTTAAATGCATTTTCAGAGCGAGCTGAGCACGTTTTTTGAGTTTGAATGTATCTTCATAGGAATGAGTTGTGTGGTCAAATTATTGCTCATTTAGGCTTCAGGAGGTCATCCTGAACAAAATACATGTTGAAGTGTGTGCATAAGTCCTTTGGTTTAGGCGTGACACTCAATTTGAGTTTTTATTGCTTTAAATGCATTTTCAGCCCGAGCTGAGCAAGGTTTGTGAGTTTGAATGTATCTTCATAGGAATGAGTTGTGTGGTCAAATTAATGCTCATTCAGGCTTCAGGTGGTCATCCTGAACAAAATACATGTTGAAGTGTGTGCATAAGTCCTTTGGTTTAGGCGTGACACTCAATTTGAGTTTTTATTGCTTTAAATGCACTTTCAGCCCGAGCTGAGCACGTTTTGTGAGTTTGAATGTATCTTCATAGGAATGAGTTGTGTGGTCAAATTAATGCTCATATGGGCTTCAGGAGGTCATCCTGAACAAAATACATTTTGAAGTGTGTGAATAAGTCCTTTGGTTTAGGTGTGACACTCAATTTGAGTTTTATTGCTTTAAATGCATTTTCAGCCCGAGCTGAGCACGTTTTGTGAGTTTGAATGTATCTTCATAGGAATGAGTTGTGTGGTCAAATTAATGCTCATATGGGCTTCAGGAGGTCATCCTGAACAAAATACATGTTGAAGTGTGTGCATAAGTCCTTTGGTTTAGGTGTGACACTCAATTTGAGTTTTATTGCTTTAAATGCATTTTCAGCCCGAGCTGAGCACGTTTTGTGAGTTTGAATGTATCTTCATAGGAATGAGTTGTGTGGTCAAATTAATGCTCATATGGGCTTCAGGAGGTCATCCTGAACAAAATACATGTTGAAGTGTGTGCATAAGTCCTTTGGTTTAGGTGTGACACTCAATTTGAGTTTTTATTGCTTTAAATGCATTTTCAGCCCGAGATGAGCACGTTTTGTGAGTTTGAATGTATCTTCATAGGAATGAGTTATGTGGTCAAAATAATGCTCATTTAGGCTTCAGGTGGTCATCCTGAACTAAATACATGTTGAAGTGTGTGCATAAGTCCTTTGGTTTGGGCGTGACACTCAATTTGAGTTTTTATTGCTTTAAATGCATTTTCAGGCCGAGCTGAGCACGTTTTGTGTGTTTGAATGTATCTTCATAGGAATGAGTTGTGTGGTCAAATTAATGCTCATATGGGCTTCAGGAGGTCATCCTGAACAAAATACATGTTGAAGTGTGTGCATAAGTCCTTTGGTTTAGGCGTGACACTCAATTTGAGCTTTTATTGCTTTAAATGCATTTTCAGCCCGAGTTGAGCACGTTTTGTGAGTTTGAATGTATCTTCATAGGAATGAGTTGTGTGGTCAAATTAATGCTCATTTAGGCTTCAGGTGGTCATCGTGAACAAAATACATGTTGAAGTGTGTGCATAAGTCCTTTGGTTTAGGCGTGACACTCAATTTGAGTTTTTATTGCTTTAAATGCATTTTCAGCCCAAGCTGAGCACGTTTTGTGAGTTTGAATGTATCTTCATAGGAATGAGTTGTGTGGTCAAATTAATGCTCATATGGGCTTCAGGAGGTCATCCTGAACAAAATACATGTTGAAGTGTGTGCATAAGTCCTTTGGTTTAGGCGTGACACTCAATTTGAGTTTTTATTGCTTTAAATGCATTTTCAGGCCGAGTTGAGCACGTTTTGTGAGTTTGAATGTATCTTTATAGGAATGAGTTGTGTGGTCAAATTAATGCTCATTTAGGGTTCAGGTGGTCATCCGGAACTAAATACATGTTAAAGTGTGTGCATAAGTCGTTTGGTTTAGGTGTGACACTCAATTTGAGTTTTTATTGCTTTAAATGCATTTTCAGCCCGAGCTGAGCGCGCTTTCTGACTTTGAATGTATCTTCATAGGAATGAGTTGTGTGGTCAAATTATTGCTGATTTAGGCTTCAGGAGGTTATCCTGAACAAAATACATGTTGAAGTGTGTGCATAAGTCCTTTGGTTTAGGCGTGACACTCAATTTGATTTTTTTATTGCTTTAAATGCATTTTCAGCCCGAGCTGAGCGCGTTTTGTGAGTTTGAATGTATCTTCATAGGAATGAGTTGTGTGGTCAAATTAATGCTTATTTAGGCTTCAGGAGGTCATCCTGAACAAAATACATGTTGAAGTGTGTGCATAAGTCCTTTTGTTTAGGCGTGACACTCAATTTGAGTTTTTATTGCTTTAAATGCATTTTCAGCCCGAGCTGAGCACGTTTTGAGAGTTTGAATGTATCTTCATAGGAATGAGTTGTGTGGTCAAATTAATGCTCATATGGGCTTCAGGAGGTCATCCTGAACTAAATACATGTTGAAGTGTGTGCATAAGTCCTTTGGTTTAGGCGTGACACTCAATTTGAGTTTTTATTGCTTTAAATGCATTTTCACCCCGAGCTGAGCGCGCTTTCTGACTTTGAATGTATCTTAATAGGAATGAGATGTGTGGTCAAATTAATGCTTATTTAGGCTTCAGGAGGTCATCCTGAACAAAATACATGTTGAAGTGTGTGCATAAGTCCTTTTGTTTAGGCGTGACACTCAATTTGAGTTTTTTTTTGCTTTAAATGCATTTTCAGCCTGAACTGAGCACGTTTTGTGAGTTTGAATGTATCTTCATAGGAATGAGTTGTGTGGTCAAATTAATGCTCATTTAGGCTTCAGGTGGTCATCCTGAACTAAATACATGTTGAAGTGTGTGCATAAGTCCTTTGGTTTAGGCGTGACACTCAATTTGAGTTTTTATTGCTTTAAATGCATTTTCAGCCCGAGCTGAGCGCGCTTTCTGACTTTGAATGTATCTTCATAGGAATGAGTTGTGTAGTCAAATTAATCCTCATTTAGGCTTCAGGAGGTCATCCTGAACAAAATACATGTTGAAGTGTGTGCATAAGTCCTTTGGTTTAGGCGTGACACTCAATTTGAGTTTTTATTGCTTTAAATGCATTTTCAGCCCGAGCTGAGCGCGCTTTCTGACTTTGAATGTATCTTCATAGGAATGAGTTGTGTGGTCAAATTATTGCTGATTTGGGCTTCAGGAGGTCATCCTGAACAAAATACATGTTGAAGTGTGTGCATAAGTCCTTTGGTTTAGGCCTGACACTCAATTTGAGTTTTTATTGCTTTAAATGCATTTTTAGCCCGAGCTGAGCACGTTTTGTGAGTTTGAATGTATCTTCATAGGAATGAGTTGTGTAGTCAAATTAATGCTCATATGGGCTTCAGAAGGTCATCCTGAACAAAATACATGTTGAAGTGTGTGCATAAGTCCTTTGGTTTAGGCGTGACACTCAATTTGAGTTTTTATTGCTTTAAATGCATTTTCAGCCCGAGTTGAGCACGTTTTGTGAGTTTGAATGTATCTTCATAGGAATGAGTTGTGTAGACAAATTAATGCTCATATGGGCTTCAGGATGTCATCCTGAACTAAATACATGTTGAAGTGTGTGCATAAGTCCTTTGGTTTAGGTGTGACACTAAATTTGAGTTTTTATTGCTTTAAATGCATTTTCAGCCCGAGCTGAGCGCGTTTTGTGAGTTTGAATGTATCTTCATAGGAATGAGTTGTGTGGTCAAATTAATGCTTATTTAGGCTTCGGGAGGTCACCCTGAACAAAATACATGTTGTAGTGTGTGCATAAGTCCTTTGGTTTAGGCGTGACACTCAATTTGATTTTTTTATTGCTTTAAATGCATTTTCAGCCCGAGCTGAGCGCGTTTTGTGAGTTTGAATGTATCTTCATAGGAATGAGTTGTGTGGTCAAATTAATGCTCATATGGGCTTCAGGAGGTCATCCTGAACTAAATACATGTTGAAGTGTGTGCATAAGTCCTTTGGTTTAGGCGTGACACTCAATTTGAGTTTTTATTGCTTTAAATGCATTTTCACCCCGAGCTGAGCGCGCTTTCTGACTTTGAATAAATCTTAATAGGAATGAGATGTGTGGTCAAATTAATGCTTATTTAGGCTTCAGGAGGTCATCCTGAACAAAATACATGTTGAAGTGTGTGCATAAGTCCTTTTGTTTAGGCGTGACACTCAATTTGAGTTTTTATTGCTTTAAATGCATTTTCAGCCCGAGCTGAGCACGTTTTGAGAGTTTGAATGTATCTTCATAGGAATGAGTTGTGTGGTCAAATTAATGCTCATATGGGCTTCAGGAGGTCATCCTGAACTAAATACATGTTGAAGTGTGTGCATAAGTCCTTTGGTTTAGGCGTGACACTCAATTTGAGTTTTTATTGCTTTAAATGCATTTTCACCCCGAGCTGAGCGCGCTTTCTGACTTTGAATGTATCTTAATAGGAATGAGATGTGTGGTCAAATTAATGCTTATTTAGGCTTCAGGAGGTCATCCTGAACAAAATACATGTTGAAGTGTGTGCATAAGTCCTTTTGTTTAGGCGTGACACTCAATTTGAGTTTTTTTTTGCTTTAAATGCATTTTCAGCCCGAACTGAGCACGTTTTGTGAGTTTGAATGTATCTTCATAGGAATGAGTTGTGTGGTCAAATTAATGCTCATTTAGGCTTCAGGTGGTCATCCTGAACTAAATACATGTTGAAGTGTGTGCATAAGTCCTTTGGTTTAGGCGTGACACTCAATTTGAGTTTTTATTGCTTTAAATGCATTTTCAGCCCGAGCTGAGCGCGCTTTCTGACTTTGAATGTATCTTCATAGGAATGAGTTGTGTAGTCAAATTAATCCTCATTTAGGCTTCAGGAGGTCATCCTGAACAAAATACATGTTGAAGTGTGTGCATAAGTCCTTTGGTTTAGGCGTGACACTCAATTTGAGTTTTTATTGCTTTAAATGCATTTTCAGCCCGAGCTGAGCGCGCTTTCTGACTTTGAATGTATCTTCATAGGAATGAGTTGTGTGGTCAAATTATTGCTGATTTGGGCTTCAGGAGGTCATCCTGAACAAAATACATGTTGAAGTGTGTGCATAAGTCCTTTGGTTTAGGCCTGACACTCAATTTGAGTTTTTATTGCTTTAAATGCATTTTTAGCCCGAGCTGAGCACGTTTTGTGAGTTTGAATGTATCTTCATAGGAATGAGTTGTGTAGTCAAATTAATGCTCATATGGGCTTCAGAAGGTCATCCTGAACAAAATACATGTTGAAGTGTGTGCATAAGTCCTTTGGTTTAGGCGTGACACTCAATTTGAGTTTTTATTGCTTTAAATGCATTTTCAGCCCGAGTTGAGCACGTTTTGTGAGTTTGAATGTATCTTCATAGGAATGAGTTGTGTAGACAAATTAATGCTCATATGGGCTTCAGGATGTCATCCTGAACTAAATACATGTTGAAGTGTGTGCATAAGTCCTTTGGTTTAGGTGTGACACTAAATTTGAGTTTTTATTGCTTTAAATGCATTTTCAGCCCGAGCTGAGCGCGTTTTGTGAGTTTGAATGTATCTTCATAGGAATGAGTTGTGTGGTCAAATTAATGCTTATTTAGGCTTCAGGAGGTCACCCTGAACAAAATACATGTTGTAGTGTGTGCATAAGTCCTTTGGTTTAGGCGTTACACTCAATTTGAGTTTTTATTGCTTTAAATGCATTTTCAGCCCGAGCTGAGCGCGTTTTGTGAGTTTGAATGTATCTTCATAGGAATGAGTTGTGTGGTCAAATTAATGCTCATTTAGGCGTCAGGTGGTCATCCTGAACAAAATACATGTTGAAGTGTGTGCATAAGTCCTTTGGTTTAGGCGTGACACTCAATTTGAGTTTTTATTGCTTTAATTGCATTTTCAGCCCGAGCTGAGCACGTTTTGTGAGTTTGAATGTATCTTCATAGAATGAGTTGTGTGGTCAAATTAATGCTCATTTAGGCTTCAGGTGGTCATCCTGAACAAAATACATGTTGAAGTGTGTGCATAAGTCCTTTGGTTTAGGCGTGACACTCAATTTAATTTTTTATTGCTTTAAATGCATTTTCAGCCCGAGTTGAGCACGTTTTGTGAGTTTGAATGTATCTTCATAGGAATGAGTTGTGTGGTCAAATTAATGCTCATTTAGGCTTCAGGTGGTCATCCTGAACAAAATACATGTTGAAGTGTGTGCATAAGTCCTTTGGTTTAGGCGTGACACTCAATTTGAGTTTTTATTGCTTTAAATGCATTTTCAGCCCGAGCTGAGCACGTTTTGTGAGTTTGAATGTATCTTCATAGGAATGAGTTGTGTGGTCAAATTAATGCTCATTTAGGCTTCAGGTGGTCATCCTGAACAAAATACATGTTGAAGTGTGTGCATAAGTCCTTTGGTTTAGGCGTGACACTCAATTTGAGTTTTTATTGCTTTAAATGCATTTTCAGCCCGAGATGAGCACGTTTTGTGAGTTTGAATGTATCTTCATAGGAATGAGTTATGTGGTCAAAATAATGCTCATTTAGGCTTCAGGTGGTCATCCTGAACTAAATACATGTTGAAGTGTGTGCATAAGTCCTTTGGTTTGGGCGTGACACTCAATTTGAGTTTTTATTGCTTTAAATGCATTTTCAGGCCGAGCTGAGCACGTTTTGTGTGTTTGAATGTATCTTCATAGGAATGAGTTGTGTGGTCAAATTAATGCTCATATGGGCTTCAGGAGGTCATCCTGAACAAAATACACGTTGAAGTGTGTGCATAAGTCCTTTGGTTTAGGCGTGACACTCAATTTGAGCTTTTATTGCTTTAAATGCATTTTCAGCCCGAGTTGAGCACGTTTTGTGAGTTTGAATGTATCTTCATAGGAATGAGTTGTGTGGTCAAATTAATGCTCATTTAGGCTTCAGGTGGTCATCGTGAACAAAATACATGTTGAAGTGTGTGCATAAGTCCTTTGGTTTAGGCGTGACACTCAATTTGAGTTTTTATTGCTTTAAATGCATTTTCAGCCCAAGCTGAGCACGTTTTGTGAGTTTGAATGTATCTTCATAGGAATGAGTTGTGTGGTCAAATTAATGCTCATATGGGCTTCAGGAGGTCATCCTGAACAAAATACATGTTGAAGTGTGTGCATAAGTCCTTTGGTTTGGGCGTGACACTCAATTTGAGTTTTTATTGCTTTAAATGCATTTTCAGGCCGAGCTGAGCACGTTTTGTGTGTTTGAATGTATCTTCATAGGAATGAGTTGTGTGGTCAAATTAATGCTCATATGGGCTTCAGGAGGTCATCCTGAACAAAATACATGTTGAAGTGTGTGCATAAGTCCTTTGGTTTAGGCGTGACACTCAATTTGAGCTTTTATTGCTTTAAATGCATTTTCAGCCCCAGTTGAGGACGTTTTGTGAGTTTGAATGTATCTTCATAGGAATGAGTTGTGTGGTCAAATTAATGCTCATTTAGGCTTCAGGTGGTCATCGTGAACAAAATACATGTTGAAGTGTGTGCATAAGTCCTTTGGTTTAGGCGTGACACTCAATTTGAGTTTTTATTGCTTTAAATGCATTTTCAGCCCGAGCTGAGCACGTTTTGTGAGTTTGAATGTATCTTCATAGGAATGAGTTGTGTGGTCAAATTAATGCTCATATGGGCTTCAGGAGGTCATCCTGAACAAAATACATGTTGAAGTGTGTGCATAAGTCCTTTGGTTTAGGTGTGACACTCAATTTGAGTTTTTATTGCTTTAAATTAAATGCATTTTCAGCCCGAGCTGAGCACGTTTTTTGAATTTGAATGTATCTTCATAGGAATGAGTTGTGTGGTCAAATTAATGCTCATTTAGGCTTCAGGTGGTCATCCTGAACAAAATACATGTTGAAGTGTGTGCATAAGTCCTTTGGTTTAGGCGTGACATTCAATTTGAGTTTTTATTGCTTTAAATGCATTTTCAGCCCGAGCTGAGCATGTTTTGTGAGTTTGAATGTATCTTCATAGGAATGAGTTGTGTGGTCAGATTAATGCTCATTTAGGCTTCAGGTGGTCATCCTCAACTAAATACATGTTGAAATGTGTGCATAAGTCCTTTGGTTTAGGTGTGACACTCAATTTGAGTTTTTATTGCTTTAAATGCATTTTCAGCCCGAGCTGAGCGCGTTTTGTGAGTTTGAATGTATCTTCATAGGAATGAGTTGTGTGGTCAAATTAATGCTTATTTAGGCTTCAGGAGGTCATCCTGAACAAAATACATGTTGAAATGTGTGAATAAGTCCTTTGGTTTAGGCGTGACACTCAATTTGAGTTTTTATTGCTTTAAATGCATTTTCAGCCCGAGCTGAGCACGTTTTGTGAGTTTGAATGTATCTTCATAGGAATGAGTTGTGTGGTCAAATTAATGCTCATTTAGGCTTCAGGTGGTCATCCTGAACTAAATACATGTTGAAGTGTGTGCATAAGTCCTTTGGTTTAGGCGTGACACTCATTTTGAGTTTTTATTGCTTTAAATTAAATGCATTTTCAGCCCGAGCTGAGCGCACTTTCTGACTTTGAATGTATCTTCATAGGAATGAGTTGTGTGGTCAAATTATTGCTGATTTAGGCTTCAGGAGGTCATCCTGAACAAAATACATGTTGAAGTGTGTGTATAAGTCCTTTGGTTTAGGCGTGACACTCAATATGAGTTTTTATTGCTTTAAATGCATTTTCAGCCCGAGCTGAGCACGTTTTGTGAGTTTGAATGTATCTTCATAGGAATGAGTTGTGTGGTCAAATTAATGCTCATTTAGGCGTCAGGTGGTCATCCTGAACAAAATACATGTTGAAGTGTGTGCATAAGTCCTTTGGTTTAGGCGTGACACTCAATTTGAGTTTTTATTGCTTTAAATGCATTTGAAGGCCGAGCTGAGCACGTTTTGTGTGTTTGAATGTATCTTCATAGGAATGAGTTGTGTGGTCAAATTAATGCTCATATGGGCTTCAGGAGGTCATCCTGAACAAAATACATGTTGAAGTGTGTGCATAAGTCCTTTGGTTTAGGCGTGACACTCAATTTGAGTTTTTATTGCTTTAAATGCATTTTCAGCCCGAGTTGAGCACGTTTTGTGATTTTGAATGTATCTTCATAGGAATGAGTTGTGTGGTCAAATTAATGCTCATTTAGGCTTCAGGTGGTCATCCTGAACAAAATACATGTTGAAGTGTGTGCATAATTCCTTTGGTTTGGGCGTGACACTCAATTTGAGTTTTTATTGCTTTAAATGCATTTTCAGCCCGAGCTGAGCACGTTTTGTGAGTTTGAATGTATTTTCATAGGAATGAGTTGTGTGGTCAAATTAATGCTCATTTAGGCTTCAGGTGGTCATCCTGAACTAAATACATGTTGAAGTGTGTGCATAATTCCTTTGGTTTAGGTGTGACACTCAATTTGAGTTTTTATTGCTTTAAATGCATTTTCAGGCCGAGCTGAGCACGTTTTGTGTGTTTGAATGTATCTTCATAGGAATGAGTTGTGTGGTCAAATTAATGCTCATATGGGCTTCAGGAGGTCATCCTGAACAAATACATGTTGAAGTGTGTGCAAAAGTCCTTTGGTTTAGGTTTGACACTCAATTTGAGTTTTTATTGCTTTAAATGCATTTTCAGCCCGAGCTGAGCACGTTTTGTGAGTTTGAATGTATCTTCATAGAATGAGTTGTGTGGTCAAATTAATGCTCATGTAGGCTTCAGGTGGTCGTCCTGAACAAAATACATGTTGAAGTGTGTGCATAAGTCCTTTGGTTTAGGCGTGACATTCAATTTGAGTTTTTATTGCTTTAAATGCATTTTCAGCCCGAGCTGAGCATGTTTTGTGAGTTTGAATGTATCTTCATAGGAATGAGATGTGTGGTCAAATTAATGCTCATTTAGGCTTCAGGTGGTCATCCTGAACTAAATACATGTTGAAGTGTGTGCATAAGTCCTTTGGTTTAGGTGTGACACTCAATTTGAGTTTTTATTGCTTTAAATGCATTTTCAGCCCGAGCTGAGCGCGTTTTCTGAGTTTGAATGTATCTTCATAGGAATGAGTTGTGTGGTCAAATTAATGCTTATTTAGGCTTCAGGAGGTCATCCTGAACAAAATACATGTTGAAGTGTGTGCATAAGTCCTTTGGTTTAGGTGTGACGCTCAATTTGAGTTTTTATTGCTTTAAATGCATTTTCAGCCCGAGCTGAGCACGTTTTGTGAGTTTGAATGTATCTTCATAGGAACGAGTTGTGTGGTCAAATTAATGCTCATTTAGGCTTCAGGTGGTCATCCTGAACTAAATACATGTTGAAGTGTGTGCATAAGTCCTTTGGTTTAGGCGTGACACTCAATTTGAGTTTTTATTGCTTTAAATGCATTTTCAGCCCGAGTTGAGCACGTTTTGTGAGTTTGAATGTATCTTCATAGGAATGAGTTGTGTGGTCAAATTAATGCTCATTTAGGCTTCAGGTGGTCATCCTGAACTAAATACATGTTGAAGTGTGTGCATAAGTCCTTTGGTTTAGGCGTGACACTCAATTTGAGTTTTTATTGCTTTAAATGCATTTTCAGCCCGAGCTGAGCACGTTTTGTGAGTTTGAATGTATCTTCATAGGAATGAGTTGTGTAGTCAAATTAATGCTCATATGGGCTTCAGGAGGTCATCCTGAACAAAATACATGTTGAAGTGTGTGCATGAGTCCTTTGGTTTAGGCGTGACACTCAATTTGAGTTTTTATTGCTTTAAATGCATTTTCAGCCCGAGCTGAGCACGTTTTGTGAGTTTGAATGTATCTTCATAGGAATGAGTTGTGTGGTCAAATTAATGCTGATATGGGCTTCGGGAGGTCATCCTGAACAAAATACATGTTGAAGTGTGTGCATAAGTCCTTTGGTTTAGGTGTGACACTCAATTTGAGTTTTTATTGCTTTAAATGCATTTTCAGCCCGAGCTGAGCACGTTTTGTGAGTTTGAATGTATCTTCATAGGAATAAGTTGTGTAGTCAAATTAATGCTCATATGGGCTTCAGGATGTCATCCTGAACTAAATACATGTTGAAGTGTGTGCATAAGTCCTTTGGTTTAGGTGTGACACTAAATTTGAGTTTTTATTGCTTTAAATGCATTTTCAGCCCGAGCTGAGCGCGTTTTGTGAGTTTGAATGTATCTTCATAGGAATGAGTTGTGTGGTCAAATTAATGCTTATTTAGGCTTCAGGAGGTCATCCTGAACAAAATACATGTTGAAGTGTGTGCATAAGTCCTTTGGTTTAGGCGTGACACTCAATTTGAGTTTTTATTGCTTTAAATGCATTTTCAGCCCGAGCTGAGCACGTTTTGTGATTTTGAATGTATCTTCATAGGAATAAGTTGTGTAGTCAAATTAATGCTTATTTGGGCTTCAGGAGGTCATCCTGAACAAAATACACGTTGGAGTGTGTGAATAAGTCCTTTGGTTTAGGTGTGACACTCAATTTGAGTTTTATTGCTTTAAATGCATTTTCAGCCCGAGCTGAGCACGTTTTGTGAGTTTGAATGTATCTTCATAGGAATTAGTTGTGTGGTCAAATTAATGCTCATTTAGGCTTCAGGTGGTCGTCCTGAACAAAATACATGTTGAAGTGTGTGCATAAGTCCTTTGGTTTAGGTGTGACACTCAATTTGAGTTTTTATTGCTTTAAATGCATTTTCAGCCCGAGCTGAGCGCGTTTTCTGAGTTTGAATGTATCTTCATAGGAATGAGTTGTGTAGTCAAATTAATGCTTATTTAGGCTTCAGGAGGTCATCCTGAACAAAATACATGTTGAAGTGTGTGCATAAGTCCTTTGGTTTAGGTGTGACGCTCAATTTGAGTTTTTATTGCTTTAAATGCATTTTCAGCCCGAGTTGAGCACGTTTTGTGAGTTTGAATGTATCTTCATAGGAATGAGTTGTGTAGTCAAATTAATGCTCATATGGGCTTCAGGAGGTCATCCTGAACAAAATACATGTTGAAGTGTGTGCATAAATCCTTTGGTTTAGGCGTGACACTCAATTTGAGTTTTTATTGCTTTAAATGCATTTTCAGCCCGAGTTGAGCACGTTTTGTGAGTTTGAATGTATCTTCATAGGAATGAGTTGTGTGGTCAAATTAATGCTCATTTAGGCTTCAGGTGGTCAACCTGAACTAAATACATGTTGATGTGTGTGCATAAGTCCTTTGGTTTAGGCGTGACACTCAATTTGAGTTTTTATTGCTTTAAATGCATTTTCAGCCCGAGCTGAGCACGTTTTGTGAGTTTGAATGTATCTTCATAGGAATGAGTTGTGTAGTCAAATTAATGCTCATATGGGCTTCAGGAAGTCATCCTGAACAAAATACATGTTGAAGTGTGTGCATAAGTCCTTTGGTTTAGGCGTGACACTCAATTTGAGTTTTTATTGCTTTAAATGCATTTTCAGCCCGAGCTGAGCACGTTTTGTGAGTTTGAATGTATCTTCATAGGAATGAGTTGTGTAGTCAAATTAATGCTCATATGGGCTTCAGGAGGTCATCCTGAACAAAATACATGTGTAAGTGTGTGCATAAGTCCTTTGGTTTAGGCGTGACACTCAATTTGAGTTTTTATTGCTTTAAATGCATTTTCAGCCCGAGCTGAGCACGTTTTGTGAGTTTGAATGTATCTTCATAGGAATAAGTTGTGTAGTCAAATTAATGCTCATATGGGCTTCAGGAGGTCATCCTGAACAAAATACATGTTGAAGTGTGTGCATAAGTCCTTTGGTTTAGGTGTGACAGTCAATTTGAGTTTTTATTGCTTTAAATGCATTTTCAGCCCGAGCTGAGCACGTTTTGTGAGTTTGAATGTATCTTCATAGGAATGAGTTGTGTGGTCAAATTAATGCTCATTTAGGCTTCAGGTGGTCATCCTGAACTAAATACATGTTGAAGTGTGTGCATAAGTCCTTTGGTTTAGGCGTGACACTCAATTTGAGTTTTTATTGCTTTAAATGCATTTTCAGCCCGAGCTGAGCACGTTTTGTGAGTTTGAATGTATCTTCATAGGAATGAGTTGTGTGGTCAAATTAATGCTCATTTAGGCGTCAGGTGGTCGTCCTGAACAAAATACATGTTGAAGTGTGTGCATAAGTCCTTTGGTTTAGGCGTGACACTCAATTTGAGTTTTTATTGCTTTAAATGCATTTTCAGGCCGAGCTGAGCACGTTTTGTGTGTTTGAATGTATCTTCATAGGAATGAGTTGTGTGGTCAAATTAATGCTCATATGGGCTTCAGGAGGTCATCCTGAACAAAATACATGTTGAAGTGTGTGCATAAGTCCTTTGGTTTAGGCGTGACACTCAATTTGAGTTTTTATTGCTTTAAATGCATTTTCAGCCCGAGGTGAGCACGTTTTGTGAGTTTGAATGTATCTTCATAGGAATGAGTTGTGTGGTCAAATTAATGCTCATTTAGGCTTCAGGTGGTCATCCTGAACTAAATACATGTTGAAGTGTGTGCATAAGTCCTTTGGTTTAGGCGTGACACTCAATTTGAGTTTTTATTGCTTTAAATGCATTTTCAGCCCGAGCTGAGCACGTTTTGTGAGTTTGAATGTATCTTCATAGGAATGAGTTGTGTAGTCAAATTAATGCTCATATGGGCTTCAGGAGGTCATCCTGAACAAAATACATGTTGAAGTGTGTGCATAAGTCCCTTGGTTTAGGCGTGACACTCAATTTGAGTTTTTATTGCTTTAAATGCATTTTCAGCCCGAGCTGAGCACGTTTTGTGAGTTTGAATGTATCTTCATAGGAATGAGTTGTGTGGTCAAATTAATGCTCATTTAGGCTTCAGGTGGTCATCCTGAACTAAATACATGTTGAAGTGTGTGCATAATTCCTTTGGTTTAGGCGTGACACTCAATTTGAGTTTTTATTGCTTTAAATGCATTTTCAGCCCGAGCTGAGCGCGCTTTGTAAGTTTGAATGTATCTTCATAGGAATGAGTTGTGTAGTCAAATTAATGCTCATATGGGCTTCAGGAGGTCATCCTGAACAAAATACATGTTGAAGTGTGTGCATAAGTCCTTTGGTTTAGGCGTGACACTCAATTTGAGTTTTTATTGCTTTAAATGCATTTTCAGCCCGAGCTGAGCACGTTTTATGAGTTTGAATGTATCTTCATAGGAATGAGTTGTGTAGTCAAATTAATGCTCATATGGGCTTCAGGAGGTCATCCTGAACAAAATACATGTTGAAGTGTGTGCATAAGTCCTTTGGTTTAGGCGTGAGACTCAGTTTGAGTTTTTATTGCTTTAAATGCATTTTCAGCCCGAGCTGAGCACGTTTTGTGAGTTTGAATGTATCTTCATAGGAATGAGTTGTGTGGTCAAATGAATGCTCATTTAGGCTTCAGGTGGTCATCCTGAACTAAATACATGTTGAAGTGTGTGCATAAGTCCTTTGGTTTAGGCTTGACACTCAATTTGAGTTTTTATTGCTTTAAATGCATTTTCAGCCCGAGCTGAGCACGTTTTGTGAGTTTGAATGTATCTTCATAGGAATGAGTTGTGTAGTCAAATTAATGCTCATATGGGCTTCAGGAGGTCATCCTGAACAAAATACATGTTGAAGTGTGTGCATAAGTCCCTTGGTTTAGGCGTGACACTCAATTTGAGTTTTTATTGCTTTAAATGCATTTTCAGCCCAAGCTGAGCACGTTTTGTGAGTTTGAATGTATCTTCATAGGAATGAGTTGTGTGGTCAAATTAATGCTCATTTAGGCTTCAGGTGGTCATCCTGAACTAAATACATGTTGAAGTGTGTGCATAATTCCTTTGGTTTAGGCGTGACACTCAATTTGAGTTTTTATTGCTTTAAATGCATTTTCAGCCCGAGCTGAGCGCGCTTTGTGAGTTTGAATGTATCTTCATAGGAATGAGTTGTGTAGTCAAATTAATGCTCATATGGGCTTCAGGAGGTCATCCTGAACAAAATACATGTTGAAGTGTGTGGATAAGTCCTTTGGTTTAGGCGTGACACTCAATTTGAGTTTTTATTGCTTTAAATGCATTTTCAGCCCGAGCTGAGCACGTTTTATGAGTTTGAATGTATCTTCATAGGAATGAGTTGTGTAGTCAAATGAATGCTCATATGGGCTTCAGGAGGTCATCCTGAACAAAATACATGTTGAAGTGTGTGCATAAGTCCTTTGGTTTAGGCGTGAGACTCAATTTGAGTTTTTATTGCTTTAAATGCATTTTCAGCCCGAGCTGAGCACGTTTTGTGAGTTTGAATGTATCTTCATAGGAATGAGTTGTGTGGTCAAATTAATGCTCATATGGGCTTCAGGAGGTCATCCTGAACAAAATACATGTTGAAGTGTGTGCATAAGTCCCTTGGTTTAGGTGTGACACTCAATTTGAGTTTTTATTGCTTTAAATGCATTTTCAGCCCAAGCTGAGCACGTTTTGTGAGTTTGAATGTATCTTCATAGGAATGAGTTGTGTGGTCAAATTAATGCTCATTTAGGCTTCAGGTGGTCATCCTGAACTAAATACATGTTGAAGTGTGTGCATACGTCCTTTGGTTTAGGCGTGACACTCAATTTGAGTTTTTATTGCTTTAAATTAAATGCATTTTCAGCCCGAGCTGAGCGCGCTTTCTGACTTTGAATGTATCTTCATAGGAATGAGTTGTGTGGTCAAATTATTGCTGATTTAGGCTTCAGGAGGTCATCCTGAACAAAATACATGTTGAAGTGTGTGCATAAAGCCTTTGGTTTAGGCGTGACACTCAATTTGAGTTTTTATTGCTTTAAAAGCATTTTCAGCCCGAGCTGAGCACGTTTTGTGAGTTTGAATGTATCTTCATAGGAATGAGTTGTGTGGTCAAATTAATGCTCATTTAGGCGTCAGGTGGTCATCCTGAACAAAATACATGTTGAAGTGTGTGCATAAGTCCTTTGGTTTAGGCGTGACACTCAATTTGAGTTTTTATTGCTTTAAATGCATTTTCAGCCCGAGCTGAGCACGTTTTGTGAGTTTGAATGTATCTTCATAGAATGAGTTGTGTGGTCAAATTAATGCTCCTTTAGGCTTCAGGTGGTCATCCTGAACTAAATACATGTTGAAGTGTGTGCATAAGTCCTTTGGTTTAGGCGTGACACTCAATTTGAGTTTTTATTGCTTTAAATGCATTTTCAGCCCGAGCTGAGCACGTTTTGTGAGTTTGAATGTATCTTCATAGGAATGAGTTGTGTAGTCAAATTAATGCTCATATGGGCTTCAGGAGGTCATCCTGAACAAAATACATGTTGAAGTGTGTGCATAAGTCCCTTGGTTTAGGTGTGACACTCAATTTGAGTTTTTATTGCTTTAAATGCATTTTCAGCCCAAGCTGAGCACGTTTTGTGAGTTTGAATGTATCTTCATAGGAATGAGTTGTGTGGTCAAATTAATGCTCATTTAGGCTTCAGGTGGTCATCCTGAACTAAATACATGTTGAAGTGTGTGCATACGTCCTTTGGTTTAGGCGTGACACTCAATTTGAGTTTTTATTGCTTTAAATTAAATGCATTTTCAGCCCGAGCTGAGCGCGCTTTCTGACTTTGAATGTATCTTCATAGGAATGAGTTGTGTGGTCAAATTATTGCTGATTTAGGCTTCAGGAGGTCATCCTGAACAAAATACATGTTGAAGTGTGTGCATAAGTCCTTTGGTTTAGGCGTGACACTCAATTTGAGTTTTTATTGCTTTAAAAGCATTTTCAGCCCGAGCTGAGCACGTTTTGTGAGTTTGAATGTATCTTCATAGGAATGAGTTGTGTGGTCAAATTAATGCTCATTTAGGCGTCAGGTGGTCATCCTGAACAAAATACATGTTGAAGTGTGTGCATAAGTCCTTTGGTTTAGGCGTGACACTCAATTTGAGTTTTTATTCCTTTAAATGCATTTTCAGGCCGAGCTGAGCACGTTTTGTGTGTTTGAATGTATCTTCATAGGAATGAGTTGTGTGGTCAAATTAATGCTCATTTAGGCTTCAGGTGGTCATCGTGAACAAAATACATGTTGAAGTGTGTGCATGAGTCCTTTGGTTTAGGCGTGACACTCAATTTGAGTTTTTATTGCTTGAAATTAAATGCATTTTCAGCCCGAGCTGAGCGCGCTTCCTGACTTTGAATGTATCTTCATAGGAATGAGTTGTGTAGTCAAATTAATGCTCATATGGGCTTCAGGATGTCATCCTGAACTAAATACATGTTGAAGTGTGTGCATAAGTCCTTTGGTTTAGGTGTGACACTAAATTTGAGTTTTTATTGCTTTAAATGCATTTTCAGCCCGAGCTGAGCGCGTTTTGTGAGTTTGAATGTATCTTCATAGGAATGAGTTGTGTGGTCAAATTAATGCTCATTTAGGCTTCAGGTGGTCATCCTGAACTAAATACATGTTGAAGTGTGTGCATAAGTCCTTTGGTTTAGGTGTGACACTCAATTTGAGTTTTTATTGCTTTAAATGCATTTTCAGCCCGAGCTGAGCACGTTTTGTGAGTTTGAATGTATCTTTATAGGAATGAGTTGTGTAGTCAAATTAATGCTCATATGGGCTTCAGGAGGTCATCCTGAACAAAATACATGTTGAAGTGTGTGCATAAGTCCTTTGGTTTAGGTGTGACACTCAATTTGAGTTTTTATTGCTTTAAATGCATTTTCAGCCCGAGCTGAGCACGTTTTGTGAGTTTCAATGTATCTTCATAGGAATGAGTTGTGTAGTCAAATTAATGCTCATTTAGGCTTCAGGTGGTCATCCTGAACTAAATACATGTTGAAGTGTGAGCATAAGTCCTTTGGTTTAGGCGTGACACTCAATTTGAGTTTTTATTGCTTTAAATGCATTTTCAGCCCGAGTTGAGCACGTTTTGTGAGTTTGAATGTATCTTCATAGGAATGAGTTGTGTGGTCAAATTAATGCTCATTTAGGCGTCAGGTGGTCATCCTGAAAAAAATACATGTTGAAGTGTGTGCATAAGTCCTTTGGTTTAGGCGTGACACTCAATTTGAGTTTTTATTGCTTTAAATGCATTTTCAGCCCGAGCTGAGCACGTTTTGTGAGTTTGAATGTATCTTCATAGGAATGAGTTGTGTAGTCAAATTAATGCTCATATGGGCTTCAGGAGGTCATCCTGAACAAAATACATGTTGAAGTGTGTGCATAAGTCCTTTGGTTTAGGCGTGACACTCAATTTGAGTTTTTATTGCTTAAAATGCATTTTCAGCCCGAGTTGAGCACGTTTTGTGAGTTTGAATGTATCTTCATAGGAATGAGTTGTGTGGTCAAATTAATGCTCATTTAGGCTTCAGGTGGTCATCCTGAACTAAATACATGTTGAAGTGTGTGCATAAGTCCTTTGGTTTAGGCGTGACACTCAATTTGAGTTTTTATTGCTTTAAATGCATTTTCAGCCCGAGCTGAGCACGTTTTGTGAGTTTGAATGTATCTTTATAGGAATGAGTTGTGTAGTCAAATTAATGCTCATATGGGCTTCAGGAGGTCATCCTGAACAAAATACATGTTGAAGTGTGTGCATAAGTCCTTTGGTTTAGGTGTGACACTCAATTTGAGGTTTTATTGCTTTAAATGCATTTTCAGCCCGAGCTGAGCACGTTTTGTGAGTTTGAATGTATCTTCATAGGAATGAGTTGTGTAGTCAAATTAATGCTCATTTAGGCTTCAGGTGGTCATCCTGAACTAAATACATGTTAAAGTGTGAGCATAAGTCCTTTGGTTTAGGCGTGACACTCAATTTGAGTTTTTATTGCTTTAAATGCATTTTCAGCCCGAGTTGAGCATGTTTTGTGAGTTTGAATGTATCTTCATAGGAATGAGTTGTGTGGTCAAATTAATGCTCATTTAGGCGTCAGGTGGTCATCCTGAACAAAATACATGTTGAAGTGTGCGCATAAGTCCTTTGGTTTAGGCGTGACACTCAATTTGAGTTTTTATTGCTTTAAATGCATTTTCAGCCCGAGCTGAGCACGTTTTGTGAGTTTGAATGTATCTTCATAGGAATGAGTTGTGTAGTCAAATTAATGCTCATATGGGCTTCAGGAGGTCATCCTGAACAAAATACATGTTGAAGTGTGTGCATAAGTCCTTTGGTTTAGGCGTGACACTCAATTTGAGTTTTTATTGCTTTAAATGCATTTTCAGGCCGAGTTGAGCACGTTTTGTGAGTTTGAATGTATCTTTATAGGAATGAGTTGTGTGGTCAAATTAATGCTCATTTAGGGTTCAGGTGGTCATCCGGAACTAAATACATGTTAAAGTGTGTGCATAAGTCGTTTGGTTTAGGTGTGACACTCAATTTGAGTTTTTATTGCTTTAAATGCATTTTCAGCCCGAGCTGAGCGCGCTTTCTGACTTTGAATGTATCTTCATAGGAATGAGTTGTGTGGTCAAATTATTGCTGATTTAGGCTTCAGGAGGTTATCCTGAACAAAATACATGTTGAAGTGTGTGCATAGGTCCTTTGGTTTAGGCGTGACACTCAATTTGATTTTTTTATTGCTTTAAATGCATTTTCAGCCCGAGCTGAGCGCGTTTTGTGAGTTTGAATGTATCTTCATAGGAATGAGTTGTGTGGTCAAATTAATGCTTATTTAGGCTTCAGGAGGTCATCCTGAACAAAATACATGTTGAAGTGTGTGCATAAGTCCTTTTGTTTAGGCGTGAGACTCAATTTGAGTTTTTATTGCTTTAAATGCATTTTCAGCCCGAGCTGAGCACGTTTTCTGACTTTGAATGTATCTTAATAGGAATGAGATGTGTGGTCAAATTAATGCTTATTTAGGCTTCAGGAGGTCATCCTGAACAAAATACATGTTGAAGTGTGTGCATAAGTCCTTTTGTTTAGGCGTGACACTCAATTTGAGTTTTTTTTTGCTTTAAATGCATTTTCAGCCCGAACTGAGCACGTTTTGTGAGTTTGAATGTATCTTCATAGGAATGAGTTGTGTGGTCAAATTAATGCTCATTTAGGCTTCAGGTGGTCATCCTGAACTAAATACATGTTGAAGTGTGTGCATAAGTCCTTTGGTTTAGGCGTGACACTCAATTTGAGTTTTTATTGCTTTAAATGCATTTTCAGCCCGAGCTGAGCGCGCTTTCTGACTTTGAATGTATCTTCATAGGAATGAGTTGTGTAGTCAAATTAATCCTCATTTAGGCTTCAGGAGGTCATCCTGAACAAAATACATGTTGAAGTGTGTGCATAAGTCCTTTGGTTTAGGCGTGACACTCAATTTGAGTTTTTATTGCTTTAAATGCATTTTCAGCCCGAGCTGAGCACGTTTTGTGAGTTTGAATGTATCTTCATAGGAATGAGTTGTGTGGTCAAATTATTGCTGATTTAGGCTTCAGGAGGTTATCCTGAACAAAATACATGTTGAAGTGTGTGCATAAGTCCTTTGGTTTAGGCGTGACACTCAATTTGATTTTTTTATTGCTTTAAATGCATTTTCAGCACGAGCTGAGCGCGTTTTGTGAGTTTGAATGTATCTTCATAGGAATGAGTTGTGTGGTCAAATTAATGCTTATTTAGGCTTCAGGAGGTCATCCTGAACAAAATACATGTTGAAGTGTGTGCATAAGTCCTTTTGTTTAGGCGTGACACTCAATTTGAGTTTTTATTGCTTTAAATGCATTTTCAGCCCGAGCTGAGCACGTTTTGAGAGTTTGAATGTATCTTCATAGGAATGAGTTGTGTGGTCAAATTAATGCTCATATGGGCTTCAGGAGGTCATCCTGAACTAAATACATGTTGAAGTGTGTGCATAAGTCCTTTGGTTTAGGCGTGACACTCAATTTGAGTTTTTATTGCTTTAAATGCATTTTCACCCCGAGCTGAGCGCGCTTTCTGACTTTGAATGTATCTTAATAGGAATGAGATGTGTGGTCAAATTAATGCTTATTTAGGCTTCAGGAGGTCATCCTGAACAAAATACATGTTGAAGTGTGTGAATAAGTCCTTTTGTTTAGGCGTGACACTCAATTTGAGTTTTTTTTTGCTTTAAATGCATTTTCAGCCCGAACTGAGCACGTTTTGTGAGTTTGAATGTATCTTCATAGAAATGAGTTGTGTGGTCAAATTAATGCTCATTTAGGCTTCAGGTGGTCATCCTGAACTAAATACATGTTGAAGTGTGTGCATAAGTCCTTTGGTTTAGGCGTGACACTCAATTTGAGTTTTTATTGCTTTAAATGCATTTTCAGCCCGAGCTGAGCGCGCTTTCTGACTTTGAATGTATCTTCATAGGAATGAGTTGTGTAGTCAAATTAATGCTCATTTAGGCTTCAGGAGGACATCCTGAACTAAATATATGTTGAAGTGTGTGCATAAGCCCTTTGGTTTAGGCGTGACACTCAATTTGAGTTTTTATTGCGAAATGCATTTTCAGGCCGAACTGAGGGCGTTTTCTGAGTTTGAATGTATCTTCATAGGAATGAGTGTGTGGTCAAATTAATGCTCATTTAGGCTTCAGAAGGTCATCCTGAACAAAATACATGTTGAAGTGTGTGCATAAGTCCTTTGGTTTAGGCGTGACACTCAATTTGAGTTTTTATTGCTTTTAATGCATTTTCAGCCCGAGCTGAGCGCGCTTTATGACTTTGAATGTATCTTCATAGGAATGAGTTGTGTGGTCAAATTAATGCTCATTTAGGCTTCAGGTGGTCATCCTGAACAAAATACATGTTGAAGTGTGTGCATAAGTCCTTTGGTTTAGGCGTGACACTCAATTTGAGTTTTTATTGCTTTAAATGCATTTTCAGCCCGAGTTGAGCACGTTTTGTGAGTTTGAATGTATCTTCATAGGAATGAGTTGTGTAGTCAAATTAATGCTCATATGGGCTTCAGGAGGTCATCCTGAACAAAATACATGTTGAAGTGTGTGAATAAGTCCTTTGGTTTAGGTGTGACACTCAATTTGAGTTTTTATTGCTTAAAATGCATTTTCAGCCCGAGCTGAGCGCGCTTTCTGACTTTGAATGTATCTTCATAGGAATGAGTTGTGTGGTCAAATTATTGCTGATTTAGGCTTCAGGAGGTTATCCTGAACAAAATACATGTTGAAGTGTGTGCATAAGTCCTTTGGTTTAGGCGTGACACTCAATTTGAGTTTTTATTGCTTTAAATGCATTTTCAGGCCGAGCTGAGCACGTTTTGTGAGTTAGAATGTATCTTCATAGGAATGAGTTGTCTGATCAAATTAATCCTCATTTAGGCTTCAGGAGGTCATCCTGAACAAAATACATGTTGAAGTGTGTGCATAAGTCCTTTGGTTTAGGCGTGACACTCAATTTGAGTTTTTATTGCTTTAAATGCATTTTCAGCCCGAGCTGAGCACGTTTTGTGAGTTTGAATGTATCTTCATAGGAATGAGTTGTGTGGTCAAATTAATGCTCATTTAGGCTTCAGGTGGTCATCCTGAACAAAATACATGTTGAAGTGTGTGCATAAGTCCTTTGGTTTAGGCGTGACACTCAATTTGAGTTTTTATTGCTTTAAATGCATTTTCAGCCCGAGCTGAGCACGTTTTGTGAGTTTAAATGTATCTTCATAGGAATGAGTTGTGTGGTCAAATTATTGCTCATTTAGGCTTCAGGAGGTCATCCTGAACAAAATACATGTTGAAGTGTGTGCATAAGTCCTTTGGTTTAGGCGTGACACTCAATTTGAGTTTTTATTGCTTTAAATGCATTTTCAGCCTGAGCTGAGCACGTTTTGTGAGTTTGAATGTATCTTCATAGAATGAGTTGTGTGGTCAAATTAATGCTCATTTAGGCTTCAGGTGGTCATCCTGAACAAAATACATGTTGAAGTGTGTGCATAAGTCCTTTGGTTTAGGCGTGACACTCAATTTGAGTTTTTATTGCTTTAAATGCATTTTCAGCCCGAGCTGAGCACGTTTTGTGAGTTTGAATGTATCTTCATAGAAATGAGTTGTGTAGTCAAATTAATGCTCATATGGGCTTCAGGAGGTCATCCTGAACAAAATACATGTTGAAGTGTGTGCATAAGTCCTTTGGTTTAGGTGTGACACTCAATTTGAGTTTTTATTGCTTTAAATGCATTTTCAGCCTAAGCTGAGCACGTTTTGTGAGTTTGAATGTATCTTCATATGAATGAGTTGTGTGGTCAAATTAATGCTCATTTAGGCTTCAGGTGGTCATCCTGAACAAAATACATGTTGAAGTGTGTGCATAAGTCCTTTGGTTTAGGCGTGACACTCAATTTGAGCTTTTATTGCTTTAAATGCATTTTCAGCCCGAGCTGAGCACGTTTTGTGAGTTTCAATGTATCTTCATAGGAATGAGTTGTGTAGTCAAATTAATGCTCATAGGGGCTTCAGGAGGTCATCCTGAACAAAATACATGTTGAAGTGTGTGCATAAGTCGTTTGGTTTAGGCGTGACACTCAATTTGAGCTTTTATTGCTTTAAATGCATTTTCAGCCCGAGATGAGCACGTTTTGTGAGTTTGAATGTATCTGCATAGGAATGAGTTGTGTGGTCAAATTAATGCTCATTTAGGCTTCAGGTGGTCATCCTGAACTAAATACATGTTGAAGTGTGTGCATAAGTCCTTTGGTTTGGGCGTGACACTCAATTTGAGTTTTTATTGCTTTAAATGCATTTTCAGGCCGAGTTGAGCACGTTTTGTGAGTTAGAATGTATTTTCATAGGAATGAGTTGTGTCGTCAAATGAATGCGCATTTAGGCTTCAGGAGGTCATCTTGAACAAAATACATCTTGAAGTGTGTGCATAAGTCCTTTGCTTTAGGCGTGACACTCAATTTGAGTTTTTATTGCTTTAAATGCATTTTCAGCCCGAGCTGAGCGTGCTTTCTGACTTTGAATGTATCTTCATAGGAATGAGTTGTGTAGTCAAATTAATGCTCATTTAGGCTTCAGGAGGACATCCTGAACTAAATACATGTTGAAGTGTGTGCATAAGCCCTTTGGTTTAGGCGTGACAAGCAATTTGAGTTTTTATTGCTTTAAATGCATTTTGAGCCCAAGCTGAGCACATTTTCTGAGTTTGAATGTATCTTCATAGGAATGAGATGTGTGATCATATTAATGCTCATTTAGGCTTCAGGAGGACATCTTGAACAAAATACATGTTGAAGTGTGTGCATAAGTCCTTTGATTTGGGCGTGACACTCAATTTGAGTTTTTATTGCTTTAAATGCATTTTCAGGCCGAGCTGAGCACGTTTTGTGAGTTAGAATGTATCTTCATAGGAATGAGTTGTGTCGTCAAATGAATGCTCATTTAGGCTTCAGGAGGTCATCTTGAACAAAATACATGTTGAAGTGTGTGCATAAGTCCTTTGGTTTAGGCGTCAAATTAATGCTCATATGGGCTTCAGGAGGTCATCCTGAACAAAATACATGTTGAAGTGTGTAAATAAGTCCTTTGGTTTAGGCGTGACACTCAATTTGAGTTTTTATTGCTTTAAATGCATTTTCAGCCCGAGTTGAGCACGTTTTGTGAGTTTGAATGTATCTTCATAGGAATGAGTTGTGTGGTCAAATTAATGCTCATTTAGGCTTCAGGTGGTCATCCTGAACAAAATACATGTTGAAGTGTGTGCATAAGTCCTTTGGTTTAGGCGTGACACTCAATTTGAGTTTTTATTGCTTTAAATGCATTTTCAGCCCGAGCTGAGCACGTTTTGTGAGTTTGGATGTATCTTCATAGGAATGAGTTGTGTGGTCAAATTAATGCTCATATGGGCTTTAGGAGGTCATCCTGAACAAAATACATGTTGAAGTGTGTGCATAAGTCCTTTGGTTTAGGTGTGACACTCAATTTGAGTTTTTATTGCTTTAAATGCATTTTCAGCCAGAGCTGAGCACGTTTTTTGAGTTTGAATGTATCTTCATAGGAATGAGTTGTGTGGTCAAATTATTGCTCATTTAGGCTTCAGGAGGTCATCCTGAACAAAATACATGTTGAAGTGTGTGCATAAGTCCTTTGGTTTAGGCGTGACACTCAATTTGAGTTTTTATTGCTTTAAATGCATTTTCAGCCCGAGCTGAGCACGTTTTGTGAGTTTGAATGTATCTTCATAGGAATGAGTTGTGTGGTCAAATTAATGCTCATATGGGCTTCAGGAGGTCATCCTGAACAAAATACATGTTGAAGTGTGTGCATAAGTCCTTTGGTTTAGGCGTGACACTCAATTTGAGTTTTTATTGCTTTAAATGCATTTTCAGCCCGAGCTGAGCACGTTTTGTGAGTTTGAATGTATCTTCATAGGAATGAGTTGTGTGGTCAAATTAATGCTCATATGGGCTTCAGGAGGTCATCCTGAACAAAATACATGTTGAAGTGTGTGCATAAGTCCTTTGGTTTAGGTGTGACACTCAATTTGAGTTTTTATTGCTTTAAATGCATTTTCAGCCCGAGCTGAGCACGTTTTGTGAGTTTGAATGTATCTTCATAGGAATGAGTTGTGTGGTCAAATTAATGCTTATTTAGGCTTCAGGAGGTCATCCTGAACAAAATACATGTTGAAGTGTGTGCATAAGTCCTTTTGTTTAGGCGTGACACTCAATTTGAGGTTTTTATTGCTTTAAATGCATTTTCAGCCCGAGCTGAGCACGTTTTGAGAGTTTGAATGTATCTTCATAGGAATGAGTTGTGTGGTCAAATTAATGCTCATATGGGCTTCAGGAGGTCATCCTGAACAAAATACGTGTTGAAGTGTGTGCATAAGTCCTTTGGTTTAGGTGTGACACTCAATTTGAGTTTTTATTGCTTTAAATGCATTTTCAGCCTGAGCTGAGCACGTTTTGTGAGTTTGAATGTATCTTCATAGGAATGAGTTGTGTGGTCAAATTAATGCTCATTTAGGCTTCAGGTGGTCATCCTGAACTAAATACATGTTGAAGTGTGTGCATAAGTCCTTTGGTTTAGGCGTGACACTCAATTTGAGTTTTTATTGCTTTAAATGCATTTTCAGCCCGAGCTGAGCGCGCTTTCTGACTTTGAATGTATCTTCATAGGAATGAGTTGTGTGGTCAAATTATTGCTCATTAGGCTTCAGGAGGTCATCCAGAACAAAATACATGTTTAAGTGTGTGCATAAGTCCTTTGGTTTAGGCGTGACACTCAATTTGAGTTTTTATTGCTTTAAATGCATTTTCAGCCCGAGCTGAGCACGTTTTGTGAGTTTGAATGTATCTTCATAGGAATGAGTTGTCTGGTCAAATTAATTCTCATATGGGCTTCAGGAGGTCATCCTGAACAAAATACATGTTGAAGTGTGTGCATAAGTCCTTTGGTTTAGGTGTGACACTCAATTTGAGTTTTTATTGCTTTAAATGCATTTTCAGCCCGAGCTGAGCACGTTTTGTGAGTTTGAATGTATCTTCATAGGAATGAGTTGTGTGGTCAAATTAATGCTCATTTAGGCTTCAGGTGGTCATCCTGAACAAAATACATGTTGAAGTGTGTGCATAAGTCCTTTGGTTTAGGCGTGACACTCAATTTGAGTTTTTATTGCTTTAAATGCATTTTCAGCCCGAGCTGAGCACGTTTTGTGAGTTTAAATGTATCTTCATAGGAATGAGTTGTGTGGTCAAATTATTGCTCATTTAGGCTTCAGGAGGTCATCCTGAACAAAATACATGTTGAAGTGTGTGCATAAGTCCTTTGGTTTAGGCGTGACACTCAATTTGAGTTTTTATTGCTTTAAATGCATTTTCAGCCCGAGCTGAGCACGTTTTGTGAGTTTGAATGTATCTTCATAGGAATGAGTCGTGTAGTCAAATTAATGCTCATATGGGCTTCAGGAGGTCATCCTGAACAAAATACATGTTGAAGTGTGTGCATAAGTCCTTTGGTTTAGGCGTGACACTCAATTTGAGTTTTTATTGCTTTAAATGCATTTTCAGCCCGAGCTGAGCACGTTTTGTGAGTTTGAATGTATCTTCATAGGAATGAGTTGTGTGGTCAAATTAATGCTCACTTAGGCTTCAGGTGGTCATCCTGAACTAAGTACATGTTGAAGTGTGTGCATTAGTCCTTTGGTTTGGGCGTGACACTCAATTTGAGTTTTTATTGCTTTAAATGTATTTTCAGCCCGAGCTGAGCACGTTTTGTGAGTTTGAATGTATCTTCATAGGAATGAGTTGTGTGGTCAAATTAATGCTCATTTAGGCTTCAGGTGGTCATCCTGAAGTAAATACATGTTGAAGTGTGTGCATAAGTCCTTTGGTTTAGGCGTGACACTCAATTTGAGTTTTTATTGCTTTAAATGCATTTTCAGCCTGAGCTGAGCGCGCTTTCTGACTTTGAATGTATCTTCATAGGAATGAGTTGTTTGGTCAAATTATTGCTCATTTAGGCTTCAGGAGGTCATCCTGAACAAAATACATGTTGAAGTGTGTGCATAAGTCCTTTGCTTTAGGCGTGACACTCAATTTGAGTTTTTATTGCTTTAAATGCATTTTCAGCCCGACCTGAGCGCGCTTTCTGACTTTGAATGTATCTTCATAGGAATGAGTTGTGTGGTCAAATTATTGCTGTTTTAGGCTTCAGGAGGTCATCCTGAACAAAATACATGTTGAAGTGTGTGCATAAGTCCTTTGGTTTAGGCGTGACACTCAATTTGAGTTTTTATTGCTTTAAATTAAATGCATTTTCAGCCCGAGCTGAGCGCGCTTTCTGACTTTGAATGTATCTTCATAGAAATGAGTTGTGTGGTCAAATTATTGCTGATTTAGGCTTCAGGAGGTCATCCTGAACAAAATACATGTTGAAGTCTGTGCATAAGTCCTTTGGTTTAGGCGTGACACTCAATTTGAGTTTTTATTGCTTTAAATGCATTTTCAGCCCGAGCTGAGCACGTTTTGTGAGTTTGAATGTATCTTCATAGGAATGAGTTGTGTGGTCAAATTAATGCTCATTTAGGCTTCAGGAGGTCATCCTGAACAAAATACATGTTGAAGTGTGTGCATAAGTCCTTTGGTTTAGGCGTGACACTCAATTTGAGTTTTTATTGCTTTAAATGCATTTTCAGCCCGAGCTGAGCACGTTTTGTGAGTTTGAATGTATCTTCATAGGAATGAGTTGTGTAGTCAAATTAATGCTCATATGGGCTTCAGGAGGTCATCCTGAACAAAATACATGTTGAAGTGTGTGCATAAGTCCTTTGGTTTAGGTGTGACACTCAATTTGAGTTTTTATTGCTTTAAATGCATTTTCAGCCCGAGCTGAGCACGTTTTGTGAGTTTGAATGTATCTTCATAGGAATGAGTTGTGTGGTCAAATTAATGCTCATTTAGGCTTCAGGTGGTCATCCTGAACTAAATACATGTTGAAGTGTGTGCATAAGTCATTTGGTTTAGGCGTGACACTCAATTTCAGTTTTTATTGCTTTAAATTAAATGCATTTTCAGCCCGAGCTGAGCGCGCTTTCTGACTTTGAATGTATCTTCATAGGAATGAGTTGTGTGGTCAAATTATTACTGTTTTAGGCTTCAGGAGGTCATCCTGAACAAAATACATGTTGAAGTGTGTGCATAAGTCCTTTGGTTTAGGCGTGACACTCAATTTGAGTTTTTATTGCTTTAAATGCATTTTCAGCCCGAGCTGAGCACGTTTTGTGAGTTTGAATGTATCTTCATAGGAATGAGTTGTGTGGTCAAATTAATGCTCATTTAGGCGTCAGGTGGTCATCCTGAACAAAATACATGTTGAAGTGTGTGCATAAGTCCTTTGGTTTAGGCGTGACACTCAATTTGAGTTTTTATTGCTTTAAATGCATTTTCAGGCCGAGCTGAGCACGTTTTGTGAGTTTGAATGTATCTTCATAGGAATGAGTTGTGTGGTCAAATTAATGCTCATTTAGGCTTCAGGTGGTCATCCTGAACAAAATACATGTTGAAGTGTGTGCATAAGTCCTTTGGTTTAGGCGTGACACTCAATTTGAGTTTTTATTGCTTTAAATGCATTTTCAGCCCGAGCTGAGCACGTTTTGTGAGTTTGAATGTATCTTCATAGGAATGAGTTGTGTGGTCAAATTAATGCTCATTTAGGCTTCAGGTGGTCATCCTGAACTAAATACATGTTGAAGTGTGTGCATAATTCCTTGGGTTTAGGCGTGACACTCAATTTGAGTTTTTATTGCTTTAAATGCATTTTCAGCCCGAGCTGAGCACGTTTTGTGAGTTTGAATGTATCTTCATAGGAATGAGTTGTGTAGTCAAATTAATGCTCATATGGGCTTCAGGAGGTCATCCTGAACAAAATACATGTTGAAGTGTGTGCATAAGTCCTTTGGTTTAGGCGTGACACTCAATTTGAGTTTTTATTGCTTTAAATGCATTTTCAGCCCGAGCTGAGCACGTTTTGTGAGTTTGAATGTATCTTCATAGGAATGAGTTGTGTGGTCAAATTAATGCTCATTTAGGCTTCAGGTGGTCATCCTGAACTAAGTACATGTTGAAGTGTGTGCATTAGTCCTTTGGTTTGGGCGTGACACTCAATTTGAGTTTTTATTGCTTTAAATGTATTTTCAGCCCGAGCTGAGCACGTTTTGTGAGTTTGAATGTATCTTCATAGGAATGAGTTGTGTGGTCAAATTAATGCTCATTTAGGCTTCAGGTGGTCATCCTGAACTAAATACATGTTGAAGTGTGTGCATAAGTCCTTTGGTTTAGGCGTGACACTCAATTTGAGTTTTTATTGCTTTAAATGCATTTTCAGCCTGAGCTGAGCGCGCTTTCTGACTTTGAATGTATCTTCATAGGAATGAGTTGTGTGGTCAAATTATTGCTCATTTAGGCTTCAGGAGGTCATCCTGAACAAAATACATGTTGAAATGTGTGCATAAGTCCTTTGGTTTAGGTGTGACACTCAATTTGAGTTTTTATTGCTTTAAATGCATTTTCAGCCCGAGCTGAGCACGTTTTTTGAGTTTGAATGTATCTTCATAGCAATGAGTTGTGTGGTCAAATTATTGCTCATTTAGGCTTCAGGAGGTCATCCTGAACAAAATACATGTTGAAGTGTGTGCATAAGTCCTTTGGTTTAGGCGTGACACTCAATTTGAGTTTTTATTGCTTTAAATGCATTTTCAGCCCGAGCTGAGCACGTTTTGTGAGTTTGAATGTATCTTCATAGAATGAGTTGTGTGGTCAAATTAATGCTCATTTAGGCTTCAGGTGGTCATCCTGAACAAAATACATGTTGAAGTGTGTGCATAAGTCCTTTGGTTTAGGCGTGACATTCAATTTGAGTTTTTATTGCATTAAATGCATTTTCAGCCCGAGCTGAGCATGTTTTGTGAGTTTGAATGTATCTTCATAGGAATGAGTTGTGTGGTCAAATTAATGCTCATTTAGGCTTCAGGTGGTCATCCTGAACAAAATACATGTTGAAGTGTGTGCATAAGTCCTTTGGTTTAGGTGTGACACTCAATTTGAGTTTTTATTGCTTTAAATGCATTTTCAGCCCGAGCTGAGCGCGTTTTGTGAGTTTGAATGTATCTTCATAGGAATGAGTTGTGTGGTCAAATTAATGCTCATTTAGGCTTCAGGAGGTCATCCTGAACAAAATACATGTTGAAGTGTGTGCATAAGTCCTTTGGTTTAGGCGTGACACTCAATTTGAGTTTTTATTGCTTTAAATGCATTTTCAGCCCGAGTTGAGAACGTTTTGTGAGTTTGAATGTATCTTCATAGGAATGAGTTGTGTAGACAAATTAATGCTCATATGGGCTTCAGGATGTCATCCTGAACTAAATACATGTTGAAGTGTGTGCATAAGTCCTTTGGTTTAGGTGTGACACTAAATTTGAGTTTTTATTGCTTTAAATGCATTTTCAGCCCGAGCTGAGCACGTTTTGTGAGTTTGAATGTATCTTCATAGGAATGAGTTGTGTAGTCAAATTAATGCTCATATGGGCTTCAGGAGGTCATCCTGAACAAAATACATGTTGAAGTGTGTGCATAAGTCCTTTGGTTTAGGCGTGACACTCAATTTGAGTTTTTATTGCTTTAAATGCATTTTCAGCCCGAGCTGAGCACGTTTTGTGAGTTTGAATGTATCTTCATAGGAATGAGTTGTGTGGTCAAATTAATGCTCATTTAGGCGTCAGGTGGTCATCCTGAACAAAATACATGTTGAAGTGTGTGCATAAGTCCTTTGGTTTAGGCGTGACACTCAATTTGAGTTTTTATTCCTTTAAATGCATTTTCAGGCCGAGCTGAGCACGTTTTGTGTGTTTGAATGTATCTTCATAGGAATGAGTTGTGTGGTCAAATTAATGCTCATTTAGGCTTCAGGTGGTCATCGTGAACAAAATACATGTTGAAGTGTGTGCATGAGTCCTTTGGTTTAGGCGTGACACTCAATTTGAGTTTTTATTGCTTTAAATTAAATGCATTTTCAGCCCGAGCTAAGCGCGCTTCCTGACTTTGAATGTATCTTCATAGGAATGAGTTGTGTGGTCAAATTATTGCTGATTTAGGCTTCAGGAGGTCATCCTGAACAAAATACATGTTGAAGTGTGTGCATAAGTCCTTTGGTTTAGGTGTGACACTCAATTTGAGTTTTTATTGCTTTAAATCCATTTTCAGCCCGAGCTGAGCACGTTTTTTGAGTTTGAATGTATCTTCATAGGAATGAGTTGTGTGGTCAAATTATTGCTCATTTAGGCTTCAGGAGGTCATCCTGAACAAAATACATGTTGAAGTGTTTGTATAAGTCCTTTGGTTTAGGCGTGACACTCAATTTGAGTTTTTATTGCTTTAAATGCATTTTCAGCCCGAGCTGAGCACGTTTTGTGAGTTTGAATGTATCTTCATAGGAATGAGTTGTGTAGTCAAATTAATGCTCATATGGGCTTCAGGAGGTCATCCTGAACAAAATACATGTTGAAGTGTGTGCATAAGTCCTTTGGTTTAGGCGTGAGACTCAATTTGAGTTTTTATTGCTTTAAATGCATTTTCAGCCCGAGCTGAGCACGTTTTGTGTGTTTGAATGTATCTTCATAGGAATTAGTTGTGTGGTCAAATTAATGCTCATATGGGCTTCGGGTGGTCATCCTGAACAAAATACATGTTGAAGTGTGTGCATAAGTCCTTTGGTTTAGGTGTGACACTCAATTTGAGTTTTTATTGCTTTAAATGCATTTTCAGCCCGAGCTGAGCACGTTTTTTGAGTTTGAATGTATCTTCATAGCAATGAGTTGTGTGGTCAAATTATTGCTCATTTAGGCTTCAGGAGGTCATCCTGAACAAAATACATGTTGAAGTGTTTGTATAAGTCCTTTGGTTTAGGCGTGACACTCAATTTGAGTTTTTATTGCTTTAAATGCATTTTCAGCCCGAGCTGAGCACGTTTTGTGAGTTTAAATGTATCTTCATAGGAATGAGTTGTGTAGTCAAATTAATGCTCATATGGGCTTCAGGAGGTCATCCTGAACAAAATACATGTTGAAGTGTGTGCATAAGTCCTTTGGTTTAGGCGTGAGACTCAATTTGAGTTTTTATTGCTTTAAATGCATTTTCAGCCCGAGCTGAGCACGTTTTGTGAGTTTGAATGTATCTTCATAGGAATGAGTTGTGTGGTCAAATTAATGCTCATTTAGGCTTCAGGTGGTCATCCTGAACTAAATACATGTTGAAGTGTGTGCATAAGTCCTTTGGTTTAGGCGTGACACTCAATTTGAGTTTTTATTGCTTTAAATTAAATGCATTTTCAACCTGAGCTGAGCGCACTTTCTGACTTTGAATGTATCTTCATAGGAATGAGTTGTGTGGTCTAATTATTGCTGATTTAGGCTTCAGGAGGTCATCCTGAACAAAATACATGTTGAAGTGTGTGCATAAGTCCTTTGGTTTAGGCGTGACACTCAATTTGAGTTTTTATTGCTTTAAATGCATTTTCAGCCCGAGCTGAGCACGTTTTGTGAGTTTGAATGTATCTTCATAGGAATGAGTTGTGTGGTCAAATTATTGCTCATTTAGGCTTCAGGAGGTCATCCTGAACAAAACACATGTTGAAGTGTGTGCATAAGTCCTTTGGTTTAGGCGTGACACTCAATTTGAGTTTTTATTGCTTTAAATGCATTTTCAGCCCGAGCTGAGCACGTTTTGTGAGTTTGAATGTATCTTCATAGAATGAGTTGTGTGGTCAAATTAATGCTCATTTAGGCTTCAGGTGGTCATCCTGAACAAAATACATGTTGAAGTGTATGCATAAGTCCTTTGGTTTAGGCGTGACATACAATTTGAGTTTTTATTGCTTTAAATGCATTTTCAGCCCGAGCTGAGCATGTTTTGTGAGTTTGAATGTATCTTCATAGGAATGAGTTGTGTGGTCAAATTAATGCTCATTTAGGCTTCAGGTGGTCATCCTGAACTAAATACATGTTGAAGTGTGTGCATAAGTCCTTTGGTTTAGGTGTGACACTCAATTTGAGTTTTTATTGCTTTAAATGCATTTTCAGCCCGAGCTGAGCGCTTTTTGTGAGTTTGAATGTATCTTCATAGGAATGAGTTGTGTGGTCAAATTAATGCTTATTTAGGCTTCAGGAGGTCATCCTGAACAAAATACATGTTGAAGTGTGTGCATAAGTCCTTTGGTTTAGGCGTGACACTCAATTTGAGTTTTTATTGCTTTAAATGCATTTTCAGCCCGAGCTGAGCACGTTTTGTGAGTTTGAATGTATCTTCATAGGAATGAGTTGTGTGGTCAAATTAATGCTCATTTAGGCTTCAGGTGGTCATCCTGAACTAAATACATGTTGAAGTGTGTGCATAAGTCCTTTGGTTTAGGCGTGACACTCAATTTGAGTTTTTATTGCTTTAAATTAAATGCATTTTCAGCCCGAGCTGAGCGCGCTTTCTGACTTTGAATGTATCTTCATAGGAATGAGTTGTGTGGTCAAATTATTGCTGATTTAGGCTTCAGGAGGTCATCCTGAACAAAATACATGTTGAAGTGTGTGCATAAGTCCTTTGGTTTAGGCGTGACACTCAATTTGAGTTTTTATTGCTTTAAATGCATTTTCAGGCCGAGCTGAGCACGTTTTGTGAGTTTGAATGTATCTTCATAGGAATGAGTTGTGTAGTCAAATTAATGCTCATATGGGCTTCAGAAGGTCATCCTGAACAAAATACATGTTGAAGTGTGTGCATAAGTCCTTTGGTTTAGGCGTGACACTCAATTTGAGTTTTTATTGCTTTAAATGCATTTTCAGCCCGAGCTGAGCACGTTTTGTGAGTTTGAATGTGTCTTCATAGGAATGAGTTGTGTGGTCAAATTAATGCTCATTTAGGCTTCAGGTGGTCATCCTGAACTAAATACATGTTGAAGTGTGTGCATAAGTCCTTTGGTTTAGGCGTGACACTCAATTTGAGTTTTTATTGCTTTAAATGCATTTTCAGCCCGAGCTGAGCACGTTTTGTGAGTTTGAATGTATCTTCATAGGAATGAGTTGTGTGGTCAAATTAATGCTCATTTAGGCTTCAGGTGGTCATCCTGAACTAAATACATGTTGAAGTGTGTGCATAAGTCCTTTGGTTTAGGCATGACACTCAATTTGAGTTTTTATTGCTTTAAATGCATTTTCAGCCCGAGCTGAGCACGTTTTGTGAGTTTGAATGTATC
This sequence comes from Hippocampus guttulatus, assembly GCF_054856545.1. Lineage (NCBI taxonomy): Eukaryota > Metazoa > Chordata > Actinopteri > Syngnathiformes > Syngnathidae > Hippocampus > Hippocampus guttulatus. Next base: position 53,036 of record NW_028233898.1, on the reverse strand, counting down.
TTTATAGGAATGAGTTGTGTAGTCAAATTAATGCTCATATGGGCTTCAGGAGGTCATCCTGAACAAAATACATGTTGAAGTGTGTGCATAAGTCCTTTGGTTTAGGTGTGACACTCAATTTGAGTTTTTATTGCTTTAAATGCATTTTCAGCCCGAGCTGAGCACGTTTTGTGAGTTTGAATGTATCTTCATAGGAATGAGATGTGTAGTCAAATTAATGCTCATTTAGGCTTCAGGTGGTCATCCTGAACTAAATACATGTTAAAGTGTGAGCATAAGTCCTTTGGTTTAGGCGTGACACTCAATTTGAGTTTTTATTGCTTTAAATGCATTTTCAGCCCGAGTTGAGCACGTTTTGTGAGTTTGAATGTATCTTCATAGGAATGAGTTGTGTGGTCAAATTAATGCTCATTTAGGCGTCAGGTGGTCATCCTGAACAAAATACATGTTGAAGTGTGCGCATAAGTCCTTTGGTTTAGGCGTGACACTCAATTTGAGTTTTTATTGCTTTAAATGCATTTTCAGCCCGAGCTGAGCACGTTTTGTGAGTTTGAATGTATCTTCATAGGAATGAGTTGTGTGGTCAAATTATTGCTGATTTAGGCTTCAGGAGGTCATCCTGAACAAAATACATGTTGAAGTGTGTGCATAAGTCCTTTGGTTTAGGCGTGACACTCAATTTGAGTTTTTATTGCTTTAAATGCATTTTCAGGCCGAGCTGAGCACGTTTTGTGAGTTTGAATGTATCTTCATAGGAATGAGTTGTGTAGTCAAATTAATGCTCATATGGGCTTCAGAAGGTCATCCTGAACAAAATACATGTTGAAGTGTGTGCATAAGTCCTTTGGTTTAGGCGTGACACTCAATTTGAGTTTTTATTGCTTTAAAGGCTTACTTGACTTCCGGGGTGAGAGGACGCTGGCGTGTATGTCGCCGCTTCTCACTCCAAACTTTTCCAAAACTTTTCAGATATTTCTTCTGATTTTTCTTTTGCCCTTCTGTTTTTGGACTGTTTGGACTGTGATTGATGTAACAAATCATAGCTTCACCCGATCAATCAAACCCCAAATCGTAACTTAGTCCACGGGCTAACGCCGGTAGCTTAAACTTACCGGCTGTCACCGCACCGGCCTTTCTCCCTCGTCATGGGGCGGCACAACTTCGCCGCCTTTGGGTTATTTCTGATACTTCTGACGTTCTGCCATCATCCAGTGACAGGACTACTCCACTATTCTGTCGCGGATCTTCTCCGGATCCGGAGGATTGCACCGGAGCCTCCACCGCCGGAACTGCACCATCATCCTGACATCGCTCGCCTGCCTCGACGTCGCTACATTCACCGCGGGTCGCGTAGACATGTTGACTACAAAAATCCTGGCTCAATCAACTCGACCTGGTCCACTTCTCGACGTCCTCCCAGAAACCGCGGCCGCAACACCAACTACTATGCAGTAGCCCGCCTGGCTAGGTCGGCTAACAGCACTGCCGCCATCAAACATGACACCTCCGCTGTCAACTTTGGACTGCTGAACATCCGCTCACTTACGAACAAGGGTCACCTCATTCAAGACGTCCTCGCCGAACGCAAACTTGACTTCCTCGTTTTAACAGAAACCTGGCAACAAACAAACGACTTCGCTTCTCTGAATGACTCCACTCCTCCCGGCTTTGTTTACATCTGCTGTCCCCGTGGCAACGGCCGTGGAGGAGGCCTCGCGGTAATCCACCGCGAGAAGTGGAAAGTCTTACCAGTCTCCGTTCCTGCATCAAGCTCTTTTGAATGCATGGTGTTTAAACTCCCTGGACCCACGCCAACCATCATTGCCACAGTTTATCGCCCCCCGAAGCCACATAGCGATTTCATCAATGAATTTTCCAGTTTAATCACACACTTATCCACTCTCTCGCCAAATTTAATTTTGCTGGGAGATTTTAATATTCACATGGACAACCCCGACCTGCCACTCACAAGAGACTTCACATCCTACCTGGAGAGCCTCGCGATACACTGTCTTACTGACTTCCCCACCCACATCAAAGGCCACACATTGGACTTGGTTTGCTGCTCTGGCTTCTCCCCCTCCAAGCCCACTGCTGATGTTTTTCCTGAAACCGATCATTTCCTCCTCACTTTTAACATCGTACTCCGTCTCTCTACAATCAAAACCTCCCGCCTCATTTCTTTTCGTAATACCAAAAATATCAACATTGACACCTTCTGCTCCATTATCGACCGTTCCCCGCCCCCAGACGCCCTTTCAAACCCGGATGACCTCACCGCTCACTACAATGCCTGCCTCACAAATATTCTAAATTCTCTCGCCCCCCTGAAGACCAGGACTGCTTCATTCTCTACATCTGCCCCCTGGTTTACACCCGCTCTTAGAGCATTGAAATCAAAAAACCGCCAACTTGAGCGACTCTATAAGAAAACCGGTCTCACCATCCATAAGGACATGTACACTACCCATATCACTAAATACAAGGACCAAATTGCACAAACCAAATCCAGCTACTACTCCGGCCTCATCCTCTCCAACGAAGGAAATTCAAGAACTCTCTTCTCCGTCATGAACAAAATCCTCCGGCCACCAAACTCTCTCCCCCTCCACCTGTACTCCACAGCAACCTGCAACTCCATAATGGAACACTTCAATCACAAAATCCTTAAGATCCATCACCAACTCCATCAAAACCTGCCTGCTCCCCCCCCATCTGAACCTTCTTCTCCTTGTCATCTCTTCTCCAGTTTTGTTCCACCAACGACTGCTGAATTATCCAACCTCATACTCAAATCCAAGCCCACCACTTGCCAGCTTGATCCCCTCCCTTCATCCCTTGTTAAATCCTGCCTTCCTTCTGTGCTTCCTCTCATATCTGCTATTATCCACTCCTCACTCTCTTCTGGTATTGTCCCATCACTCCTCAAAACTGCTGCTATCATCCCCACACTGAAAAAACATGGCTCTGACCCCAACAACTTTGATAACCTCCGCCCCATCTCCAACCTTCCATTTATCTCGAAAATCCTTGAAAAAACTGTTGCTGCTCAACTCCACTCCCACCTGTCCCTTCACTCTCTCTATGAACCCTTTCAGTCCGGTTTCCGCCCCCGCCACAGCACAGAGACTGCCCTAATCCGTATTGTGAATGATCTCCTCATAGCATCTGATTCCGGTTTAGTATCCATCCTCATCCTCTTAGACTTGAGCGCTGCCTTTGACACAATCTCTCACCCTATCCTCCTCAATAGACTCTCCTCCATTGGTCTCTCCCACACTCCCCTCAGTTGGTTCCACTCCTACCTCACTGGCCGCACTCAGTTTGTCCAGCTCAAATCCTTCACCTCAAAGCCCTCCCCAGTCACCACAGGTGTACCACAGGGATCTGTCCTAGGTCCCCTTCTCTTCATCATCTACCTCCTGCCTCTTGGCCATATCCTCCGCAAATTTAATATCCACTTTCACTGCTTTGCTGATGACACCCAGCTCTACCTCTCCTGCAAGCCAAACTCCATACTCCCACCCCCCTCCCTCACCTCTTGCCTCTCCGAACTCAAAACATGGTTCACAACAAACTTTCTTAAATTAAATACTAATAAAACGGAAGTCCTCCTTCTTGGCACCAAATCCACTTTATCCAAAGTAAACAGTTTTTCCTTCAACATTGACAGCTCCCTAGTGTCCCCCTCCCCCCAGGTTAAGAGTCTGGGTGTCATCCTGGATAGCATGCTCACCTTCCACTCGCATATCAACACCATCACCCGCACTGCTTATTTCCACCTCCGCAATATTACCAGACTTCGCCCTTCCCTCACCCCCCGCACCACTGCTATTCTTGTCCACAGTCTTGTCACATCCCGCCTTGATTACTGCAACGCTCTCCTCTTCGGCCTACCTCAAAAGTCCCTTCATAAAATCCAGCTGGTCCAAAACGCCTCTGCTCGCATCATCACAAAAACGTCTTCCCAGCAGCACATCACCCCCGTTCTCCAACAGCTTCACTGGCTCCCTGTTCAACATCGCATCAATTACAAACTGCTTCTATATACATATATGGCCATCCACAACCTGGCCCCTCCTTACCTATCCGACCTTCTCCAGGTGCATATCCCCTCTCGCTCCCTCAGATCCTCGTCCTCCCCGCCTGTCAGTGCCCCCTGCCCGACTGAGCACCATGGGAGCCAGAGCCTTCAGTCACGCTGCTCCAAAGCTCTGGAACAACCTACCTCCGGACCTCCAAAACTGCACACCTCTTTCCACTTTCAAGTCCCGTCTAAAAACACACCTGGTCAGGATTGCCTACAACACATAGCTCTTCCATTTCCTATGTTTTTATGATTTTATGATTTTATGTCCTGTTTTTATATAATATCTCGTTTACTAATTTTTACATTGTATTTTCTTATTGTCTGTACAGTGTCCTTGGGTGGCATGAAAGGCGCTTTTAAATAAAATGCATTATTATTATTATTATTAAATGCATTTTCAGCCCGAGCTGAGCACGTTTTGTGAGTTTGAATGTGTCTTCATAGGAATGAGTTGTGTGGTCAAATTAATGCTCATTTAGGCTTCAGGTGGTCATCCTGAACTAAATACATGTTGAAGTGTGTGCATAAGTCCTTTGGTTTAGGCGTGACACTCAATTTGAGTTTTTATTGCTTTAAATGCATTTTCAGCCCGAGCTGAGCACGTTTTGTGAGTTTGAATGTATCTTCATAGGAATGAGTTGTGTAGTCAAATTAATGCTCATATGGGCTTCAGGAGGTCATCCTGAACAAAATACATGTTGAAGTGTGTGCATAAGTCCTTTGGTTTAGGCGTGACACTCAATTTGAGTTTTTATTGCTTTAAATGCATTTTCAGCCCGAGTTGAGCACGTTTTGTGAGTTTGAATGTATCTTCATAGGAATGAGTTGTGTAGTCAAATTAATGCTCATATGGGCTTCAGGATGTCATCCTGAACTAAATACATGTTGAAGTGTGTGCATAAGTCCTTTGGTTTAGGTGTGACACTAAATTTGAGTTTTTATTGCTTTAAATGCATTTTCAGCCCGAGCTGAGCGCGTTTTGTGAGTTTGAATGTATCTTCATAGGAATGAGTTGTGTGGTCAAATTAATGCTCATTTAGGCTTCAGGTGGTCATCCTGAACTAAATACATGTTGAAGTGTGTGCATAAGTCCTTTGGTTTAGGCGTGACACTCAATTTGAGTTTTTATTGCTTTAAATGCATTTTCAGCCCGAGTTGAGCACGTTTTGTGAGTTTGAATGTATCTTCATAGGAATGAGTTGTGTGGTCAAATTAATGCTCATTTAGGCGTCAGGTGGTCATCCTGAACAAAATACATGTTGAAGTGTGTGCATAAGTCCTTTGGTTTAGGCGTGACACTCAATTTGAGTTTTTATTGCTTTAAATGCATTTTCAGCCCGAGCTGAGCACGTTTTGTGAGTTTGAATGTATCTTCATAGGAATGAGTTGTGTAGTCAAATTAATGCTCATATGGGCTTCAGGAGGTCATCCTGAACAAAATACATGTTGAAGTGTGTGCATAAGTCCTTTGGTTTAGGCGTGACACTCAATTTGAGTTTTTATTGCTTTAAATGCATTTTCAGCCCGAGTTGAGCACGTTTTGTGAGTTTGAATGTATCTTCATAGGACTGAGTTGTGTGGTCAAATTAATGCTCATTTAGGCTTCAGGTGGTCATCCTGAACTAAATACATGTTGAAATGTGTGCATAAGTCCTTTGGTTTAGGCGTGACACTCAATTTGAGTTTTTATTGCTTTAAATGCATTTTCAGCCCGAGCTGAGCACGTTTTGTGAGTTTGAATGTATCTTTATAGGAATGAGTTGTGTAGTCAAATTAATGCTCATATGGGCTTCAGGAGGTCATCCTGAACAAAATACATGTTGAAGTGTGTGCATAAGTCCTTTGGTTTAGGTGTGACACTCAATTTGAGTTTTTATTGCTTTAAATGCATTTTCAGCCCGAGCTGAGCACGTTTTGTGAGTTTGAATGTATCTTCATAGGAATGAGATGTGTAGTCAAATTAATGCTCATTTAGGCTTCAGGTGGTCATCCTGAACTAAATACATGTTAAAGTGTGAGCATAAGTCCTTTGGTTTAGGCGTGACACTCAATTTGAGTTTTTATTGCTTTAAATGCATTTTCAGCCCGAGTTGAGCACGTTTTGTGAGTTTGAATGTATCTTCATAGGAATGAGTTGTGTGGTCAAATTAATGCTCATTTAGGCGTCAGGTGGTCATCCTGAACAAAATACATGTTGAAGTGTGCGCATAAGTCCTTTGGTTTAGGCGTGACACTCAATTTGAGTTTTTATTGCTTTAAATGCATTTTCAGCCCGAGCTGAGCACGTTTTGTGAGTTTGAATGTATCTTCATAGGAATGAGTTGTGTAGTCAAATTAATGCTCATATGGGCTTCAGGAGGTCATCCTGAACAAAATACATGTTGAAGTGTGTGCATAAGTCCTTTGGTTTAGGCGTGACACTCAATTTGAGTTTTTATTGCTTTAAATGCATTTTCAGCCCGAGTTGAGCACGTTTTGTGAGTTTGAATGTATCTTCATAGGAATGAGTTGTGTAGTCAAATTAATGCTCATATGGGCTTCAGGAGGTCATGCTGAACAAAATACATGTTGAAGTGTGTGAATAAGTCCTTTGGTTTAGGTGTGACACTCAATTTGAGTTTTATTGCTTTAAATGCATTTTCAGCCCGAGCTGAGCACGTTTTGTGAGTTTGAATGTATCTTTATAGGAATGAGTTGTGTGGTAAAAATTAATGCTCATTTAGGGTTCAGGTGGTCATCCGGAACTAAATACATGTTGAAGTGTGTGCATAAGTCGTTTGGTTTAGGTGTGACACTCAATTTGAGTTTTTATTGCTTTAAATGCATTTTCAGCCCGAGCTGAGCGCGCTTTCTGACTTTGAATGTATCTTCATAGGAATGAGTTGTGTGGTCAAATTATTGCTGATTTAGGCTTCAGGAGGTTATCCTGAACAAAATACATGTTGAAGTGTGTGCATAAGTCCTTTGGTTTAGGCGTGACACTCAATTTGATTTTTTTATTGCTTTAAATGCATTTTCAGCCCGAGCTGAGCGCGTTTTGTGAGTTTGAATGTATCTTCATAGGAATGAGTTGTGTGGTCAAATTAATGCTTATTTAGGCTTCAGGAGGTCATCCTGAACAAAATACATGTTGAAGTGTGTGCATAAGTCCTTTTGTTTAGGCGTGACACTCAATTTGAGTTTGTATTGCTTTAAATGCATTTTCAGCCCGAGCTGAGCACGTTTTGAGAGTTTGAATGTATCTTCATAGGAATGAGTTGTGTGGTCAAATTAATGCTCATTTAGGCTTCAGGTGGTCATCCTGAACTAAATACATGTTGAAGTGTGTGCATAGGTCCTTTGGTTTAGGCATGACACTCAATTTGAGTTTTTATTGCTTTAAATGCATTTTCAGCCCGAGTTGAGCACGTTTTGTGAGTTTGAATGTATCTTCATAGGAATGAGTTGTGTAGTCAAATTAATGCTCATATGGGCTTCAGGATGTCATCCTGAACTAAATACATGTTGAAGTGTGTGCATAAGTCCTTTGGTTTAGGTGTGACACTAAATTTGAGTTTTTATTGCTTTAAATGCATTTTCAGCCCGAGCTGAGCGCGTTTTGTGAGTTTGAATGTATCTTCATAGGAATGAGTTGTGTGGTCAAATTAATGCTCATTTAGGCTTCAGGTGGTCATCCTGAACTAAATACATGTTGAAGTGTGTGCATAAGTCCTTTGGTTTAGGCATGACACTCAATTTGAGTTTTTATTGCTTTAAATGCATTTTCAGCCCGAGTTGAGCACGTTTTGTGAGTTTGAATGTATCTTCATAGGAATGAGTTGTGTAGTCAAATTAATGCTCATATGGGCTTCAGGAGGTCATCCTGAACAAAATACATGTTGAAGTGTGTGCATAAGTCCTTTGGTTTAGGCGTGACACTCAATTTGAGTTTTTATTGCTTTAAATGCATTTTCAGCCCGAGTTGAGCACGTTTTGTGAGTTTGAATGTATCTTCATAGGAATGAGTTGTGTAGTCAAATTAATGCTCATATGGGCTTCAGGAGGTCATCCTGAACAAAATACATGTTGAAGTGTGTGCATAAGTCCTTTGGTTTAGGTGTGACACTCAATTTGAGTTTTTATTGCTTTAAATGCATTTTCAGCCCGAGCTGAGCACGTTTTGTGAGTTTGAATGTATCTTCATAGGAATGAGTTGTGTGGTCAAATTAATGCTCATTTAGGCTTCAGGTGGTCATCCTGAACTAAATACATGTTGAAGTGTGTGCATAAGTCATTTGGTTTAGGCGTGACACTCAATTTGAGTTTTTATTGCTTTAAATTAAATGCATTTTCAGCCCGAGCTGAGCGCGCTTTCTGACTTTGAATGTATCTTCATAGGAATGAGTTGTGTGGTCAAATTATTGCTGTTTTAGGCTTCAGGAGGTCATCCTGAACAAAATACATGTTGAAGTGTGTGCATAAGTCCTTTGGTTTAGGCGTGACACTCAATTTGAGTTTTTATTGCTTTAAATGCATTTTCAGCCCGAGCTGAGCACGTTTTGTGAGTTTGAATGTATCTTCATAGGAATGAGTTGTGTGGTCAAATTAATGCTCATTTAGGCGTCAGGTGGTCATCCTGAACAAAATACATGTTGAAATGTGTGCATAAGTCCTTTGGTTTAGGTGTGACACTCAATTTGAGTTTTTATTGCTTTAAATGCATTTTCAGGCCGAGCTGAGCACGTTTTGTGAGTTTGAATGTATCTTCATAGGAATGAGTTGTGTGGTCAAATTAATGCTCATTTAGGCTTCAGGTGGTCATCCTGAACAAAATACATGTTGAAGTGTGTGCATAAGTCCTTTGGTTTAGGCGTGACACTCAATTTGAGTTTTTATTACTTTAAATGCATTTTCAGCCCGAGCTGAGCACGTTTTGTGAGTTTGAATGTATCTTCATAGGAATGAGTTGTGTGGTCAAATTAATGCTCATTTAGGCTTCAGGTGGTCATCCTGAACTAAATACATGTTGAAGTGTGTGCATAATTCCTTGGGTTTAGGCGTGACACTCAATTTGAGTTTTTATTGCTTTAAATGCATTTTCAGCCCGAGCTGAGCACGTTTTGTGAGTTTGAATGTATCTTCATAGGAATGAGTTGTGTAGTCAAATTAATGCTCATATGGGCTTCAGGAGGTCATCCTGAACAAAATACATGTTGAAGTGTGTGCATAAGTCCTTTGGTTTAGGCGTGACACTCAATTTGAGTTTTTATTGCTTTAAATGCATTTTCAGCCCGAGCTGAGCACGTTTTGTGAGTTTGAATGTATCTTCATAGGAATGAGTTGTGTGGTCAAATGAATGCTCATTTAGGCTTCAGGTGGTCATCCTGAACTAAGTACATGTTGAAGTGTGTGCATTAGTCCTTTGGTTTGGGCGTGACACTCAATTTGAGTTTTTATTGCTTTAAATGCATTTTCAGCCTGAGCTGAGCGCGCTTTCTGACTTTGAATGTATCTTCATGGGCGGCCCGGTAGTCCAGTGGTTAGCACGTCGGCTTCACAGTGCAGAGGTACCGGGTTCGATTCCAGCTCCGGCCTCCCTGTGTGGAGTTTGCATGTTCTCCCCGGGCCTGCGTGGGTTTTCTCCGGGTGCTCCGGTTTCCTCCCACATTCCAAAAAAATAAAAATAAAAACATGCATGTCAGGCTGATTGGACGCTCAAAAATTGTCCCTAGGTGTGAGTGTGGGCGTGGATGGTTGTTCGTCTCCGTGTGCCCTGCGATTGGCTGGCAACTGATTCAGGGTGTCCCCCGCCTACTGCCCGAAGACGGCTGGGATAGGCTCCAGCACCCCCCGCGACCCTAGTAAGGATCAAGCGGTTCGGAAAATGGATGGATGTATCTTCATAGGAATGAGTTGTGTGGTCAAATTATTGCTCATTTAGGCTTCAGGAGGTCATCCTGAACAAAATACATGTTGAAGTGTGTGCATAAGTCCTTTGGTTTAGGCGTGACACTCAATTTGAGTTTTTATTGCTTTAAATTAAATGCATTTTCAGCCCGAGCTGAGCGCGCTTTCTGACTTTGAATGTATCTTCATAGAAATGAGTTGTGTGGTCAAATTATTGCTGATTTAGGCTTCAGGAGGTCATCCTGAACAAAATACATGTTGAAGTCTGTGCATAAGTCCTTTGGTTTAGGCGTGACACTCAATTTGAGTTTTTATTGCTTTAAATGCATTTTCAGCCCGAGCTGAGCACGTTTTGTGAGTTTGAATGTATCTTCATAGGAATGAGTTGTGTGGTCAAATTAATGCTCATTTAGGCTTCAGGAGGTCATCCTGAACAAAATACATGTTGAAGTGTGTGCATAAGTCCTTTGGTTTAGGCGTGACACTCAATTTGAGTTTTTATTGCTTTAAATGCATTTTCAGCCCGAGCTGAGCACGTTTTGTGAGTTTGAATGTATCTTCATAGGAATGAGTTGTGTAGTCAAATTAATGCTCATATGGGCTTCAGGAGGTCATCCTGAACAAAATACATGTTGAAGTGTGTGCATAAGTCCTTTGGTTTAGGTGTGACACTCAATTTGAGTTTTTATTGCTTTAAATGCATTTTCAGCCCGAGCTGAGCACGTTTTGTGAGTTTGAATGTATCTTCATAGGAATGAGTTGTGTGGTCAAATTAATGCTCATTTAGGCTTCAGGTGGTCATCCTGAACTAAATACATGTTGAAGTGTGTGCATAAGTCATTTGGTTTAGGCGTGACACTCAATTTGAGTTTTTATTGCTTTAAATTAAATGCATTTTCAGCCCGAGCTGAGCGCGCTTTCTGACTTTGAATGTATCTTCATAGGAATGAGTTGTGTGGTCAAATTATTACTGTTTTAGGCTTCAGGAGGTCATCCTGAACAAAATACATGTTGAAGTGTGTGCATAAGTCCTTTGGTTTAGGCGTGACACTCAATTTGAGTTTTTATTGCTTTAAATGCATTTTCAGCCCGAGCTGAGCACGTTTTGTGAGTTTGAATGTATCTTCATAGGAATGAGTTGTGTGGTCAAATTAATGCTCATTTAGGCGTCAGGTGGTCATCCTGAACAAAATACATGTTGAAGTGTGTGCATAAGTCCTTTGGTTTAGGCGTGACACTCAATTTGAGTTTTTATTGCTTTAAATGCATTTTCAGGCCGAGCTGAGCACGTTTTGTGAGTTTGAATGTATCTTCATAGGAATGAGTTGTGTGGTCAAATTAATGCTCATTTAGGCTTCAGGTGGTCATCCTGAACAAAATACATGTTGAAGTGTGTGCATAAGTCCTTTGGTTTAGGCGTGACACTCAATTTGAGTTTTTATTGCTTTAAATGCATTTTCAGCCCGAGCTGAGCACGTTTTGTGAGTTTGAATGTATCTTCATAGGAATGAGTTGTGTGGTCAAATTAATGCTCATTTAGGCTTCAGGTGGTCATCCTGAACTAAATACATGTTGAAGTGTGTGCATAATTCCTTGGGTTTAGGCGTGACACTCAATTTGAGTTTTTATTGCTTTAAATGCATTTTCAGCCCGAGCTGAGCACGTTTTGTGAGTTTGAATGTATCTTCATAGGAATGAGTTGTGTAGTCAAATTAATGCTCATATGGGCTTCAGGAGGTCATCCTGAACAAAATACATGTTGAAGTGTGTGCATAAGTCCTTTGGTTTAGGCGTGACACTCAATTTGAGTTTTTATTGCTTTAAATGCATTTTCAGCCCGAGCTGAGCACGTTTTGTGAGTTTGAATGTATCTTCATAGGAATGAGTTGTGTGGTCAAATTAATGCTCATTTAGGCTTCAGGTGGTCATCCTGAACTAAGTACATGTTGAAGTGTGTGCATTAGTCCTTTGGTTTGGGCGTGACACTCAATTTGAGTTTTTATTGCTTTAAATGTATTTTCAGCCCGAGCTGAGCACGTTTTGTGAGTTTGAATGTATCTTCATAGGAATGAGTTGTGTGGTCAAATTAATGCTCATTTAGGCTTCAGGTGGTCATCCTGAACTAAATACATGTTGAAGTGTGTGCATAAGTCCTTTGGTTTAGGCGTGACACTCAATTTGAGTTTTTATTGCTTTAAATGCATTTTCAGCCTGAGCTGAGCGCGCTTTCTGACTTTGAATGTATCTTCATAGGAATGAGTTGTGTGGTCAAATTATTGCTCATTTAGGCTTCAGGAGGTCATCCTGAACAAAATACATGTTGAAATGTGTGCATAAGTCCTTTGGTTTAGGCGTGACACTCAATTTGAGTTTTTATTGCTTTAAATGCATTTTCAGCCCGAGCTGAGCACGTTTTGTGAGTTTGAATGTATCTTCATAGGAATGAGTTGTGTGGTCAAATTAATGCTCATTTAGGCTTCGGGTGGTCATCCTGAACAAAATACATGTTGAAGTGTGTGCATAAGTCCTTTGGTTTAGGTGTGACACTCAATTTGAGTTTTTATTGCTTTAAATGCATTTTCAGCCCGAGCTGAGCACGTTTTTTGAGTTTGAATGTATCTTCATAGCAATGAGTTGTGTGGTCAAATTATTGCTCATTTAGGCTTCAGGAGGTCATCCTGAACAAAATACATGTTGAAGTGTGTGCATAAGTCCTTTGGTTTAGGCGTGACACTCAATTTGAGTTTTTATTGCTTTAAATGCATTTTCAGCCCGAGCTGAGCACGTTTTGTGAGTTTGAATGTATCTTCATAGAATGAGTTGTGTGGTCAAATTAATGCTCATTTAGGCTTCAGGTGGTCATCCTGAACAAAATACATGTTGAAGTGTGTGCATAAGTCCTTTGGTTTAGGCGTGACATTCAATTTGAGTTTTTATTGCATTAAATGCATTTTCAGCCCGAGCTGAGCATGTTTTGTGAGTTTGAATGTATCTTCATAGGAATGAGTTTTGTGGTCAAATTAATGCTCATTTAGGCTTCAGGTGGTCATCCTGAACAAAATACATGTTGAAGTGTGTGCATAAGTCCTTTGGTTTAGGTGTGACACTCAATTTGAGTTTTTATTGCTTTAAATGCATTTTCAGCCCGAGCTGAGCGCGTTTTGTGAGTTTGAATGTATCTTCATAGGAATGAGTTGTGTGGTCAAATTAATGCTCATTTAGGCTTCAGGAGGTCATCCTGAACAAAATACATGTTGAAGTGTGTGCATAAGTCCTTTGGTTTAGGCGTGACACTCAATTTGAGTTTTTATTGCTTTAAATGCATTTTCAGCCCGAGTTGAGAACGTTTTGTGAGTTTGAATGTATCTTCATAGGAATGAGTTGTGTAGACAAATTAATGCTCATATGGGCTTCAGGATGTCATCCTGAACTAAATACATGTTGAAGTGTGTGCATAAGTCCTTTGGTTTAGGTGTGACACTAAATTTGAGTTTTTATTGCTTTAAATGCATTTTCAGCCCGAGCTGAGCACGTTTTGTGAGTTTGAATGTATCTTCATAGGAATGAGTTGTGTAGTCAAATTAATGCTCATATGGGCTTCAGGAGGTCATCCTGAACAAAATACATGTTGAAGTGTGTGCATAAGTCCTTTGGTTTAGGCGTGACACTCAATTTGAGTTTTTATTGCTTTAAATGCATTTTCAGCCCGAGCTGAGCACGTTTTGTGAGTTTGAATGTATCTTCATAGGAATGAGTTGTGTGGTCAAATTAATGCTTATTTAGGCTTCAGGAGGTCATCCTGAACAAAATACATGTTGAAGTGTGTGCATAAGTCCTTTGGTTTAGGCGTGACACTCAATTTGAGTTTTTATTGCTTTAAATGCATTTTCAGCCCGAGCTGAGCACGTTTTGTGAGTTTGAATGTATCTTCATAGGAATGAGTTGTGTGGTCAAATTAATGCTCATTTAGGCGTCAGGTTCTCATCCTGAACAAAATACATGTTGAAGTGTGTGCATAAGTCCTTTGGTTTAGGCGTGACACTCAATTTGAGTTTTTATTCCTTTAAATGCATTTTCAGGCCGAGCTGAGCACGTTTTGTGTGTTTGAATGTATCTTCATAGGAATGAGTTGTGTGGTCAAATTAATGCTCATTTAGGCTTCAGGTGGTCATCGTGAACAAAATACATGTTGAAGTGTGTGCATGAGTCCTTTGGTTTAGGCGTGACACTCAATTTGAGTTTTTATTGCTTTAAATTAAATGCATTTTCAGCCCGAGCTAAGCGCGCTTCCTGACTTTGAATGTATCTTCATAGGAATGAGTTGTGTGGTCAAATTATTGCTGATTTAGGCTTCAGGAGGTCATCCTGAACAAAATACATGTTGAAGTGTGTGCATAAGTCCTTTGGTTTAGGTGTGACACTCAATTTGAGTTTTTATTGCTTTAAATCCATTTTCAGCCCGAGCTGAGCACGTTTTTTGAGTTTGAATGTATCTTCATAGGAATGAGTTGTGTGGTCAAATTATTGCTCATTTAGGCTTCAGGAGGTCATCCTGAACAAAATACATGTTGAAGTGTTTGTATAAGTCCTTTGGTTTAGGCGTGACACTCAATTTGAGTTTTTATTGCTTTAAATGCATTTTCAGCCCGAGCTGAGCACGTTTTGTGAGTTTGAATGTATCTTCATAGGAATGAGTTGTGTAGTCAAATTAATGCTCATATGGGCTTCAGGAGGTCATCCTGAACAAAATACATGTTGAAGTGTGTGCATAAGTCCTTTGGTTTAGGCGTGAGACTCAATTTGAGTTTTTATTGCTTTAAATGCATTTTCAGCCCGAGCTGAGCACGTTTTGTGTGTTTGAATGTATCTTCATAGGAATTAGTTGTGTGGTCAAATTAATGCTCATATGGGCTTCGGGAGGTCATCCTGAACAAAATACATGTTGAAGTGTGTGCATAAGTCCTTTGGTTTAGGTGTGACACTCAATTTGAGTTTTTATTGCTTTAAATGCATTTTCAGCCCGAGCTGAGCACGTTTTTTGAGTTTGAATGTATCTTCATAGGAATGAGTTGTGTGGTCAAATTATTGCTCATTTAGGCTTCAGGAGGTCATCCTGAACAAAATACATGTTGAAGTGTTTGTATAAGTCCTTTGGTTTAGGCGTGACACTCAATTTGAATTTTTATTGCTTTAAATGCATTTTCAGCCCGAGCTGAGCACGTTTTGTGAGTTTGAATGTATCTTCATAGGAATGAGTTGTGTAGTCAAATTAATGCTCATATGGGCTTCAGGAGGTCATCCTGAACTAAATACATGTTGAAGTGTGTGCATAAGTCCTTTGGTTTAGGCGTGACACTCAATTTGAGTTTTTATTGCTTTAAATGCATTTTCAGCCCGAGCTGAGCACGTTTTGTGAGTTTGAATGTATCTTCATAGGAATGAGTTGTGTAGTCAAATTACTGCTCATATGGGCTTCAGGAGGTCATCCTGAACAAAATACATGTTGAAGTGTGTGCATAAGTCCTTTGGTTTAGGCGTGACACTCAATTTGAGTTTTTATTGCTTTAAATGCATTTTCAGCCCGAGCTGAGCACGTTTTGTGAGTTTGAATGTATCTTCATAGGAATGAGTTGTGTGGTCAAATTATTGCTCATTTAGGCTTCAGGAGGTCATCCTGAACAAAACACATGTTGAAGTGTGTGCATAAGTCCTTTGGTTTAGGCGTGACACTCAATTTGAGTTTTTATTGCTTTAAATGCATTTTCAGCCCGAGCTGAGCACGTTTTGTGAGTTTGAATGTATCTTCATAGAATGAGTTGTGTGGTCAAATTAATGCTCATTTAGGCTTCAGGTGGTCATCCTGAACAAAATACATGTTGAAGTGTATGCATAAGTCCTTTGGTTTAGGCGTGACATACAATTTGAGTTTTTATTGCTTTAAATGCATTTTCAGCCCGAGCTGAGCATGTTTTGTGAGTTTGAATGTATCTTCATAGGAATGAGTTGTGTGGTCAAATTAATGCTCATTTAGGCTTCAGGTGGTCATCCTGAACTAAATACATGTTGAAGTGTGTGCATAAGTCCTTTGGTTTAGGTGTGACACTCAATTTGAGTTTTTATTGCTTTAAATGCATTTTCAGCCCGAGCTGAGCGCTTTTTGTGAGTTTGAATGTATCTTCATAGGAATGAGTTGTGTGGTCAAATTAATGCTTATTTAGGCTTCAGGAGGTCATCCTGAACAAAATACATGTTGAAGTGTGTGCATAAGTCCTTTGGTTTAGGCGTGACACTCAATTTGAGTTTTTATTGCTTTAAATGCATTTTCAGCCCGAGCTGAGCACGTTTTGTGAGTTTGAATGTATCTTCATAGGAATGAGTTGTGTGGTCAAATTAATGCTCATTTAGGCTTCAGGTGGTCATCCTGAACTAAATACATGTTGAAGTGTGTGCATAAGTCCTTTGGTTTAGGCGTGACACTCAATTTGAGTTTTTATTGCTTTAAATTAAATGCATTTTCAGCCCGAGCTGAGCGCGCTTTCTGACTTTGAATGTATCTTCATAGGAATGAGTTGTGTGGTCAAATTATTGCTGATTTAGGCTTCAGGAGGTCATCCTGAACAAAATACATGTTGAAGTGTGTGCATAAGTCCTTTGGTTTAGGCGTGACACTCAATTTGAGTTTTTATTGCTTTAAATGCATTTTCAGGCCGAGCTGAGCACGTTTTGTGAGTTTGAATGTATCTTCATAGGAATGAGTTGTGTAGTCAAATTAATGCTCATATGGGCTTCAGAAGGTCATCCTGAACAAAATACATGTTGAAGTGTGTGCATAAGTCCTTTGGTTTAGGCGTGACACTCAATTTGAGTTTTTATTGCTTTAAAGGCTTACTTGACTTCCGGGGTGAGAGGACGCTGGCGTGTATGTCGCCGCTTCTCACTCCAAACTTTTCCAAAACTTTTCAGATATTTCTTCTGATTTTTCTTTTGCCCTTCTGTTTTTGGACTGTTTGGACTGTGATTGATGTAACAAATCATAGCTTCACCCGATCAATCAAACCCCAAATCGTAACTTAGTCCACGGGCTAACGCCGGTAGCTTAAACTTACCGGCTGTCACCGCACCGGCCTTTCTCCCTCGTCATGGGGCGGCACAACTTCGCCGCCTTTGGGTTATTTCTGATACTTCTGACGTTCTGCCATCATCCAGTGACAGGACTACTCCACTATTCTGTCGCGGATCTTCTCCGGATCCGGAGGATTGCACCGGAGCCTCCACCGCCGGAACTGCACCATCATCCTGACATCGCTCGCCTGCCTCGACGTCGCTACATTCACCGCGGGTCGCGTAGACATGTTGACTACAAAAATCCTGGCTCAATCAACTCGACCTGGTCCACTTCTCGACGTCCTCCCAGAAACCGCGGCCGCAACACCAACTACTATGCAGTAGCCCGCCTGGCTAGGTCGGCTAACAGCACTGCCGCCATCAAACATGACACCTCCGCTGTCAACTTTGGACTGCTGAACATCCGCTCACTTACGAACAAGGGTCACCTCATTCAAGACGTCCTCGCCGAACGCAAACTTGACTTCCTCGTTTTAACAGAAACCTGGCAACAAACAAACGACTTCGCTTCTCTGAATGACTCCACTCCTCCCGGCTTTGTTTACATCTGCCGTCCCCGTGGCAACGGCCGTGGAGGAGGCCTTGCGGTAATCCACCGCGAGAAGTGGAAAGTCTTACCAGTCTCCGTTCCTGCATCAAGCTCTTTTGAATGCATGGTGTTTAAACTCCCTGGACCCACGCCAACCATCATTGCCACAGTTTATCGCCCCCCGAAGCCACATAGCGATTTCATCAATGAATTTTCCAGTTTAATCACACACTTATCCACTCTCTCGCCAAATTTAATTTTGCTGGGAGATTTTAATATTCACATGGACAACCCCGACCTGCCACTCACAAGAGACTTCACATCCTACCTGGAGAGCCTCGCGATACACTGTCTTACTGACTTCCCCACCCACATCAAAGGCCACACATTGGACTTGGTTTGCTGCTCTGGCTTCTCCCCCTCCAAGCCCACTGCTGATGTTTTTCCTGAAACCGATCATTTCCTCCTCACTTTTAACATCGTACTCCGTCTCTCTACAATCAAAACCTCCCGCCTCATTTCTTTTCGTAATACCAAAAATATCAACATTGACACCTTCTGCTCCATTATCGACCGTTCCCCGCCCCCAGACGCCCTTTCAAACCCGGATGACCTCACCGCTCACTACAATGCCTGCCTCACAAATATTCTAAATTCTCTCGCCCCCCTGAAGACCAGGACTGCTTCATTCTCTACATCTGCCCCCTGGTTTACACCCGCTCTTAGAGCATTGAAATCAAAAAACCGCCAACTTGAGCGACTCTATAAGAAAACCGGTCTCACCATCCATAAGGACATGTACACTACCCATATCACTAAATACAAGGACCAAATTGCACAAACCAAATCCAGCTACTACTCCGGCCTCATCCTCTCCAACGAAGGAAATTCAAGAACTCTCTTCTCCGTCATGAACAAAATCCTCCGGCCACCAAACTCTCTCCCCCTCCACCTGTACTCCACAGCAACCTGCAACTCCATAATGGAACACTTCAATCACAAAATCCTTAAGATCCATCACCAACTCCATCAAAACCTGCCTGCTCCCCCCCCATCTGAACCTTCTTCTCCTTGTCATCTCTTCTCCAGTTTTGTTCCACCAACGACTGCTGAATTATCCAACCTCATACTCAAATCCAAGCCCACCACTTGCCAGCTTGATCCCCTCCCTTCATCCCTTGTTAAATCCTGCCTTCCTTCTGTGCTTCCTCTCATATCTGCTATTATCCACTCCTCACTCTCTTCTGGTATTGTCCCATCACTCCTCAAAACTGCTGCTATCATCCCCACACTGAAAAAACATGGCTCTGACCCCAACAACTTTGATAACCTCCGCCCCATCTCCAACCTTCCATTTATCTCGAAAATCCTTGAAAAAACTGTTGCTGCTCAACTCCACTCCCACCTGTCCCTTCACTCTCTCTATGAACCCTTTCAGTCCGGTTTCCGCCCCCGCCACAGCACAGAGACTGCCCTAATCCGTATTGTGAATGATCTCCTCATAGCATCTGATTCCGGTTTAGTATCCATCCTCATCCTCTTAGACTTGAGCGCTGCCTTTGACACAATCTCTCACCCTATCCTCCTCAATAGACTCTCCTCCATTGGTCTCTCCCACACTCCCCTCAGTTGGTTCCACTCCTACCTCACTGGCCGCACTCAGTTTGTCCAGCTCAAATCCTTCACCTCAAAGCCCTCCCCAGTCACCACAGGTGTACCACAGGGATCTGTCCTAGGTCCCCTTCTCTTCATCATCTACCTCCTGCCTCTTGGCCATATCCTCCGCAAATTTAATATCCACTTTCACTGCTTTGCTGATGACACCCAGCTCTACCTCTCCTGCAAGCCAAACTCCATACTCCCACCCCCCTCCCTCACCTCTTGCCTCTCCGAACTCAAAACATGGTTCACAACAAACTTTCTTAAATTAAATACTAATAAAACGGAAGTCCTCCTTCTTGGCACCAAATCCACTTTATCCAAAGTAAACAGTTTTTCCTTCAACATTGACAGCTCCCTAGTGTCCCCCTCCCCCCAGGTTAAGAGTCTGGGTGTCATCCTGGATAGCATGCTCACCTTCCACTCGCATATCAACACCATCACCCGCACTGCTTATTTCCACCTCCGCAATATTACCAGACTTCGCCCTTCCCTCACCCCCCGCACCACTGCTATTCTTGTCCACAGTCTTGTCACATCCCGCCTTGATTACTGCAACGCTCTCCTCTTCGGCCTACCTCAAAAGTCCCTTCATAAAATCCAGCTGGTCCAAAACGCCTCTGCTCGCATCATCACAAAAACATCTTCCCAGCAGCACATCACCCCCGTTCTCCAACAGCTTCACTGGCTCCCTGTTCAACATCGCATCAATTACAAACTGCTTCTATATACATATATGGCCATCCACAACCTGGCCCCTCCTTACCTATCCGACCTTCTCCAGGTGCATATCCCCTCTCGCTCCCTCAGATCCTCGTCCTCCCTCCGCCTGTCAGTGCCCCCTGCCCGACTGAGCACCATGGGAGCCAGAGCCTTCAGTCACGCTGCTCCAAAGCTCTGGAACAACCTACCTCCGGACCTCCAAAACTGCACACCTCTTTCCACTTTCAAGTCCCGTCTAAAAACACACCTGTTCAGGATTGCCTACAACACATAGCTCTTCCATTTCCTATGTTTTTATGATTTTATGATTTTATGTCCTGTTTTTATATAATATCTCGTTTACTAATTTTTACATTGTATTTTCTTATTGTCTGTACAGTGTCCTTGGGTGGCATGAAAGGCGCTTTTAAATAAAATGCATTATTATTATTATTATTAAATGCATTTTCAGCCCGAGCTGAGCACGTTTTGTGAGTTTGAATGTGTCTTCATAGGAATGAGTTGTGTGGTCAAATTAATGCTCATTTAGGCTTCAGGTGGTCATCCTGAACTAAATACATGTTGAAGTGTGTGCATAAGTCCTTTGGTTTAGGCGTGACACTCAATTTGAGTTTTTATTGCTTTAAATGCATTTTCAGCCCGAGCTGAGCACGTTTTGTGAGTTTGAATGTATCTTCATAGGAATGAGTTGTGTAGTCAAATTAATGCTCATATGGGCTTCAGGAGGTCATCCTGAACAAAATACATGTTGAAGTGTGTGCATAAGTCCTTTGGTTTAGGCGTGACACTCAATTTGAGTTTTTATTGCTTTAAATGCATTTTCAGCCCGAGTTGAGCACGTTTTGTGAGTTTGAATGTATCTTCATAGGAATGAGTTGTGTAGTCAAATTAATGCTCATATGGGCTTCAGGATGTCATCCTGAACTAAATACATGTTGAAGTGTGTGCATAAGTCCTTTGGTTTAGGTGTGACACTAAATTTGAGTTTTTATTGCTTTAAATGCATTTTCAGCCCGAGCTGAGCGCGTTTTGTGAGTTTGAATGTATCTTCATAGGAATGAGTTGTGTGGTCAAATTAATGCTCATTTAGGCTTCAGGTGGTCATCCTGAACTAAATACATGTTGAAGTGTGTGCATAAGTCCTTTGGTTTAGGCATGACACTCAATTTGAGTTTTTATTGCTTTAAATGCATTTTCAGCCCGAGTTGAGCACGTTTTGTGAGTTTGAATGTATCTTCATAGGAATGAGTTGTGTAGTCAAATTAATGCTCATATGGGCTTCAGGAGGTCATCCTGAACAAAATACATGTTGAAGTGTGTGCATAAGTCCTTTGGTTTAGGCGTGACACTCAATTTGAGTTTTTATTGCTTTAAATGCATTTTCAGCCCGAGTTGAGCACGTTTTGTGAGTTTGAATGTATCTTCATAGGAATGAGTTGTGTGGTCAAATTAATGCTCATTTAGGCGTCAGGTGGTCATCCTGAACAAAATACATGTTGAAGTGTGTGCATAAGTCCTTTGGTTTAGGCGTGACACTCAATTTGAGTTTTTATTGCTTTAAATGCATTTTCAGCCCGAGCTGAGCACGTTTTGTGAGTTTGAATGTATCTTCATAGGAATGAGTTGTGTAGTCAAATTAATGCTCATATGGGCTTCAGGAGGTCATCCTGAACAAAATACATGTTGAAGTGTGTGCATTAGTCCTTTGGTTTAGGCGTGACACTCAATTTGAGTTTTTATTGCTTTAAATGCATTTTCAGCCCGAGTTGAGCACGTTTTGTGAGTTTGAATGTATCTTCATAGGACTGAGTTGTGTGGTCAAATTAATGCTCATTTAGGCTTCAGGTGGTCATCCTGAACTAAATACACGTTGAAATGTGTGCATAAGTCCTTTGGTTTAGGCGTGACACTCAATTTGAGTTTTTATTGCTTTAAATGCATTTTCAGCCCGAGCTGAGCACGTTTTGTGAGTTTGAATGTATCTTTATAGGAATGAGTTGTGTAGTCAAATTAATGCTCATATGGGCTTCAGGAGGTCATCCTGAACAAAATACATGTTGAAGTGTGTGCATAAGTCCTTTGGTTTAGGTGTGACACTCAATTTGAGTTTTTATTGCTTTAAATGCATTTTCAGCCCGAGCTGAGCACGTTTTGTGAGTTTGAATGTATCTTCATAGGAATGAGATGTGTAGTCAAATTAATGCTCATTTAGGCTTCAGGTGGTCATCCTGAACTAAATACATGTTAAAGTGTGAGCATAAGTCCTTTGGTTTAGGCGTGACACTCAATTTGAGTTTTTATTGCTTTAAATGCATTTTCAGCCCGAGTTGAGCACGTTTTGTGAGTTTGAATGTATCTTCATAGGAATGAGTTGTGTGGTCAAATTAATGCTCATTTAGGCGTCAGGTGGTCATCCTGAACAAAATACATGTTGAAGTGTGCGCATAAGTCCTTTGGTTTAGGCGTGACACTCAATTTGAGTTTTTATTGCTTTAAATGCATTTTCAGCCCGAGCTGAGCACGTTTTGTGAGTTTGAATGTATCTTCATAGGAATGAGTTGTGTAGTCAAATTAATGCTCATATGGGCTTCAGGAGGTCATCCTGAACAAAATACATGTTGAAGTGTGCGCATAAGTCCTTTGGTTTAGGCGTGACACTCAATTTGAGTTTTTATTGCTTTAAATGCATTTTCAGCCCGAGTTGAGCACGTTTTGTGAGTTTGAATGTATCTTCATAGGAATGAGTTGTGTGGTCAAATTAATGCTCATTTAGGCGTCAGGTGGTCATCCTGAACAAAATACATGTTGAAGTGTGCGCATAAGTCCTTTGGTTTAGGCGTGACACTCAATTTGAGTTTTTATTGCTTTAAATGCATTTTCAGCCCGAGCTGAGCACGTTTTGTGAGTTTGAATGTATCTTCATAGGAATGAGTTGTGTAGTCAAATTAATGCTCATATGGGCTTCAGGAGGTCATCCTGAACAAAATACATGTTGAAGTGTGTGCATAAGTCCTTTGGTTTAGGCGTGACACTCAATTTGAGTTTTTATTGCTTTAAATGCATTTTCAGCCCGAGTTGAGCACGTTTTGTGAGTTTGAATGTATCTTCATAGGAATGAGTTGTGTAGTCAAATTAATGCTCATATGGGCTTCAGGAGGTCATGCTGAACAAAATACATGTTGAAGTGTGTGAATAAGTCCTTTGGTTTAGGTGTGACACTCAATTTGAGTTTTATTGCTTTAAATGCATTTTCAGCCCGAGCTGAGCACGTTTTGTGAGTTTGAATGTATCTTTATAGGAATGAGTTGTGTGGTAAAAATTAATGCTCATTTAGGGTTCAGGTGGTCATCCGGAACTAAATACATGTTGAAGTGTGTGCATAAGTCGTTTGGTTTAGGTGTGACACTCAATTTGAGTTTTTATTGCTTTAAATGCATTTTCAGCCCGAGCTGAGCGCGCTTTCTGACTTTGAATGTATCTTCATAGGAATGAGTTGTGTGGTCAAATTATTGCTGATTTAGGCTTCAGGAGGTTATCCTGAACAAAATACATGTTGAAGTGTGTGCATAAGTCCTTTGGTTTAGGCGTGACACTCAATTTGATTTTTTTATTGCTTTAAATGCATTTTCAGCCCGAGCTGAGCGCGTTTTGTGAGTTTGAATGTATCTTCATAGGAATGAGTTGTGTGGTCAAATTAATGCTTATTTAGGCTTCAGGAGGTCATCCTGAACAAAATACATGTTGAAGTGTGTGCATAAGTCCTTTTGTTTAGGCGTGACACTCAATTTGAGTTTGTATTGCTTTAAATGCATTTTCAGCCCGAGCTGAGCACGTTTTGAGAGTTTGAATGTATCTTCATAGGAATGAGTTGTGTGGTCAAATTAATGCTCATTTAGGCTTCAGGTGGTCATCCTGAACTAAATACATGTTGAAGTGTGTGCATAAGTCCTTTGGTTTAGGCATGACACTCAATTTGAGTTTTTATTGCTTTAAATGCATTGTCAGCCCGAGTTGAGCACGTTTTGTGAGTTTGAATGTATCTTCATAGGAATGAGTTGTGTAGTCAAATTAATGCTCATATGGGCTTCAGGATGTCATCCTGAACTAAATACATGTTGAAGTGTGTGCATAAGTCCTTTGGTTTAGGTGTGACACTAAATTTGAGTTTTTATTGCTTTAAATGCATTTTCAGCCCGAGCTGAGCGCGTTTTGTGAGTTTGAATGTATCTTCATAGGAATGAGTTGTGTGGTCAAATTAATGCTCATTTAGGCTTCAGGTGGTCATCCTGAACTAAATACATGTTGAAGTGTGTGCATAAGTCCTTTGGTTTAGGCGTGACACTCAATTTGAGTTTTTATTGCTTTAAATGCATTTTCAGCCCGAGTTGAGCACGTTTTGTGAGTTTGAATGTATCTTCATAGGATTGAGTTTTGTAGACAAATTAATGCTCATATGGGCTTCAGGATGTCATCCTGAACTAAATACATGTTGAAGTGTGTGCATAAGTCCTTTGGTTTAGGCGTGACACTCAATTTGAGTTTTTATTGCTTTAAATGCATTTTCACCCCGAGCTGAGCGCGCTTTCTGACTTTGAATGTATCTTAATAGGAATGAGATGTGTGGTCAAATTAATGCTTATTTAGGCTTCAGGAGGTCATCCTGAACAAAATACATGTTCAAGTGTGTGCATAAGTCCTTTTGTTTAGGCGTGACACTCAATTTGCGTTTTTTTTTTTGCTTTAAATGCATTTTCAGCCCGAACTGAGCACGTTTTGTGAGTTTGAATGTATCTTCATAGGAATGAGTTGTATGGTCAAATTAATGCTCATTTAGGCTTCAGGTGGTCATCCTGAACTAAATACATGTTGAAGTGTGTGCATAAGTCCTTTGGTTTAGGCGTGACACTCAATTTGAGTTTTTATTGCTTTAAATGCATTTTCAGCCCGAGCTGAGCGCGCTTTCTGACTTTGAATGTATCTTCATAGGAATGAGTTGTGTAGTCAAATTAATGCTCATTTAGGCTTCAGGAGGACATCCTGAACTAAATATATGTTGAAGTGTGTGCATAAGCCCTTTGGTTTAGGCGTGACACTCAATTTGAGTTTTTATTGCGAAATGCATTTTCAGGCCGAACTGAGGGCGTTTTCTGAGTTTGAATGTATCTTCATAGGAATGAGTGTGTGGTCAAATTAATGCTCATTTAGGCTTCAGAAGGTCATCCTGAACAAAATACATGTTGAAGTGTGTGCATAAGTCCTTTGGTTTAGGCGTGACACTCAATTTGAGTTTTTATTGCTTTTAATGCATTTTCAGCCCGAGCTGAGCGCGCTTTATGACTTTGAATGTATCTTCATAGGAATGAGTTGTGTGGTCAAATTAATGCTCATTTAGGCTTCAGGTGGTCATCCTGAACAAAATACATGTTGAAGTGTGTGCATAAGTCCTTTGGTTTAGGCGTGACACTAAATTTGAGTTTTTATTGCTTTAAATGCATTTTCAGCCCGAGTTGAGCACGTTTTGTGAGTTTGAATGTATCTTCATAGGAATGAGTTGTGTAGACAAATTAATGCTCATATGGGCTTCAGGATGTCATCCTGAACTAAATACATGTTGAAGTGTGTGCATAAGTCCTTTGGTTTAGGTGTGACACTCAATTTGAGTTTTTATTTCTTTAAATGCATTTTCAGCCCGAGCTGAGCACGTTTTGTGAGTTTGAATGTATCTTCATAGGAATGAGTTGTGTGGTCAAATTATCGCTCATTTAGGCTTCAAGGAGGTCATCCTGAACAAAATACATGTTGAAATGTGTGCATAAGTCCTTTGGTTTAGGCGTGACACTCAATTTGAGTTTTTATTGCTTTAAATGCATTTTCAGCCCGAGCTGAGCACGTTTTGTGAGTTTGAATGTATCTTTATAGGAATGAGTTGTGTAGTCAAATTAATGCTCATATGGGCTTCAGGAGGTCATCCTGAACAAAATACATGTTGAAGTGTGTGCATAAGTCCTTTGGTTTAGGTGTGACACTCAATTTGAGTTTTTATTGCTTTAAATGCATTTTCAGCCCGAGCTGAGCACGTTTTGTGAGTTTGAATGTATCTTCATAGGAATGAGATGTGTAGTCAAATTAATGCTCATTTAGGCTTCAGGTGGTCATCCTGAACTAAATACATGTTAAAGTGTGAGCATAAGTCCTTTGGTTTAGGCGTGACACTCAATTTGAGTTTTTATTGCTTTAAATGCATTTTCAGCCCGAGTTGAGCACGTTTTGTGAGTTTGAATGTATCTTCATAGGAATGAGTTGTGTGGTCAAATTAATGCTCATTTAGGCGTCAGGTGGTCATCCTGAACAAAATACATGTTGAAGTGTGCGCATAAGTCCTTTGGTTTAGGCGTGACACTCAATTTGAGTTTTTATTGCTTTAAATGCATTTTCAGCCCGAGCTGAGCACGTTTTGTGAGTTTGAATGTATCTTCATAGGAATGAGTTGTGTAGTCAAATTAATGCTCATATGGGCTTCAGGAGGTCATCCTGAACAAAATACATGTTGAAGTGTGCGCATAAGTCCTTTGGTTTAGGCGTGACACTCAATTTGAGTTTTTATTGCTTTAAATGCATTTTCAGCCCGAGTTGAGCACGTTTTGTGAGTTTGAATGTATCTTCATAGGAATGAGTTGTGTGGTCAAATTAATGCTCATTTAGGCGTCAGGTGGTCATCCTGAACAAAATACATGTTGAAGTGTGCGCATAAGTCCTTTGGTTTAGGCGTGACACTCAATTTGAGTTTTTATTGCTTTAAATGCATTTTCAGCCCGAGCTGAGCACGTTTTGTGAGTTTGAATGTATCTTCATAGGAATGAGTTGTGTAGTCAAATTAATGCTCATATGGGCTTCAGGAGGTCATCCTGAACAAAATACATGTTGAAGTGTGTGCATAAGTCCTTTGGTTTAGGCGTGACACTCAATTTGAGTTTTTATTGCTTTAAATGCATTTTCAGCCCGAGTTGAGCACGTTTTGTGAGTTTGAATGTATCTTCATAGGAATGAGTTGTGTAGTCAAATTAATGCTCATATGGGCTTCAGGAGGTCATGCTGAACAAAATACATGTTGAAGTGTGTGAATAAGTCCTTTGGTTTAGGTGTGACACTCAATTTGAGTTTTATTGCTTTAAATGCATTTTCAGCCCGAGCTGAGCACGTTTTGTGAGTTTGAATGTATCTTTATAGGAATGAGTTGTGTGGTAAAAATTAATGCTCATTTAGGGTTCAGGTGGTCATCCGGAACTAAATACATGTTGAAGTGTGTGCATAAGTCGTTTGGTTTAGGTGTGACACTCAATTTGAGTTTTTATTGCTTTAAATGCATTTTCAGCCCGAGCTGAGCGCGCTTTCTGACTTTGAATGTATCTTCATAGGAATGAGTTGTGTGGTCAAATTATTGCTGATTTAGGCTTCAGGAGGTTATCCTGAACAAAATACATGTTGAAGTGTGTGCATAAGTCCTTTGGTTTAGGCGTGACACTCAATTTGATTTTTTTATTGCTTTAAATGCATTTTCAGCCCGAGCTGAGCGCGTTTTGTGAGTTTGAATGTATCTTCATAGGAATGAGTTGTGTGGTCAAATTAATGCTTATTTAGGCTTCAGGAGGTCATCCTGAACAAAATACATGTTGAAGTGTGTGCATAAGTCCTTTTGTTTAGGCGTGACACTCAATTTGAGTTTGTATTGCTTTAAATGCATTTTCAGCCCGAGCTGAGCACGTTTTGAGAGTTTGAATGTATCTTCATAGGAATGAGTTGTGTGGTCAAATTAATGCTCATTTAGGCTTCAGGTGGTCATCCTGAACTAAATACATGTTGAAGTGTGTGCATAAGTCCTTTGGTTTAGGCATGACACTCAATTTGAGTTTTTATTGCTTTAAATGCATTGTCAGCCCGAGTTGAGCACGTTTTGTGAGTTTGAATGTATCTTCATAGGAATGAGTTGTGTAGTCAAATTAATGCTCATATGGGCTTCAGGATGTCATCCTGAACTAAATACATGTTGAAGTGTGTGCATAAGTCCTTTGGTTTAGGTGTGACACTAAATTTGAGTTTTTATTGCTTTAAATGCATTTTCAGCCCGAGCTGAGCGCGTTTTGTGAGTTTGAATGTATCTTCATAGGAATGAGTTGTGTGGTCAAATTAATGCTCATTTAGGCTTCAGGTGGTCATCCTGAACTAAATACATGTTGAAGTGTGTGCATAAGTCCTTTGGTTTAGGCGTGACACTCAATTTGAGTTTTTATTGCTTTAAATGCATTTTCAGCCCGAGTTGAGCACGTTTTGTGAGTTTGAATGTATCTTCATAGGATTGAGTTTTGTAGACAAATTAATGCTCATATGGGCTTCAGGATGTCATCCTGAACTAAATACATGTTGAAGTGTGTGCATAAGTCCTTTGGTTTAGGCGTGACACTCAATTTGAGTTTTTATTGCTTTAAATGCATTTTCACCCCGAGCTGAGCGCGCTTTCTGACTTTGAATGTATCTTAATAGGAATGAGATGTGTGGTCAAATTAATGCTTATTTAGGCTTCAGGAGGTCATCCTGAACAAAATACATGTTCAAGTGTGTGCATAAGTCCTTTTGTTTAGGCGTGACACTCAATTTGCGTTTTTTTTTTTGCTTTAAATGCATTTTCAGCCCGAACTGAGCACGTTTTGTGAGTTTGAATGTATCTTCATAGGAATGAGTTGTATGGTCAAATTAATGCTCATTTAGGCTTCAGGTGGTCATCCTGAACTAAATACATGTTGAAGTGTGTGCATAAGTCCTTTGGTTTAGGCGTGACACTCAATTTGAGTTTTTATTGCTTTAAATGCATTTTCAGCCCGAGCTGAGCGCGCTTTCTGACTTTGAATGTATCTTCATAGGAATGAGTTGTGTAGTCAAATTAATGCTCATTTAGGCTTCAGGAGGACATCCTGAACTAAATATATGTTGAAGTGTGTGCATAAGCCCTTTGGTTTAGGCGTGACACTCAATTTGAGTTTTTATTGCGAAATGCATTTTCAGGCCGAACTGAGGGCGTTTTCTGAGTTTGAATGTATCTTCATAGGAATGAGTGTGTGGTCAAATTAATGCTCATTTAGGCTTCAGAAGGTCATCCTGAACAAAATACATGTTGAAGTGTGTGCATAAGTCCTTTGGTTTAGGCGTGACACTCAATTTGAGTTTTTATTGCTTTTAATGCATTTTCAGCCCGAGCTGAGCGCGCTTTATGACTTTGAATGTATCTTCATAGGAATGAGTTGTGTGGTCAAATTAATGCTCATTTAGGCTTCAGGTGGTCATCCTGAACAAAATACATGTTGAAGTGTGTGCATAAGTCCTTTGGTTTAGGCGTGACACTAAATTTGAGTTTTTATTGCTTTAAATGCATTTTCAGCCCGAGTTGAGCACGTTTTGTGAGTTTGAATGTATCTTCATAGGAATGAGTTGTGTAGACAAATTAATGCTCATATGGGCTTCAGGATGTCATCCTGAACTAAATACATGTTGAAGTGTGTGCATAAGTCCTTTGGTTTAGGTGTGACACTCAATTTGAGTTTTTATTTCTTTAAATGCATTTTCAGCCCGAGCTGAGCACGTTTTGTGAGTTTGAATGTATCTTCATAGGAATGAGTTGTGTGGTCAAATTAATGCTTATTTAGGCTTCAGGATGTCATCCTGAACAAAATACATGTTGAAGTGTGTGCATAAGTCCTTTGGTTTAGGCGTGACACTCAATTTGAGTTTTTATTTCTTTAAATGCATTCTCAGCCCGAGCTGATCACGTTTTGTGAGTTTGAATGTATCTTCATAGGAATGAGTTGTGTGGTCAAAGTAATGCTCATTTAGGCTTCAGGTGGTCATCCTGAACAAAACACACGTTGAAGTGTGTGCATAAGTCCTTTGGTTTAGGCGTGACACTCAATTTGAGTTTTTATTGCTTTAAATGCATTTTCAGCCCGAGCTGAGCACGTTTTGTGAGTTTGAATGTATCTTCATAGGAATGAGTTGTGTAGTCAAATTAATGCTCATATGGGCTTCAGGAGGTCATCCTGAACAAAATACATGTTGAAGTGTGTGCATAAGTCCTTTGGTTTAGGCGTGACACTCAATTTGAGTTTTTATTGCTTTAAATGCATTTTCAGCCCGAGCTGAGCACGTTTTGTGAGTTTGAATGTATCTTCATAGGAATGAGTTGTGTGGTCAAATTAATGCTCATATAGGCTTCAGGAGGTCATCCTGAACAAAATACATGTTGAAGTGTGTGCATAATCCTTTGGTTTAGGTGTGACACTCAATTTGAGTTTTTATCGCTTTAAATGCATTTTCAGCCCGAGCTGAGCACGTTTTGTGAGTTTGAATGTATCTTCATAGGAATGAGTTGTGTGGTCAAATTAATGCTCATTTAGGCTTCAGGTGGTCATCCCGAACAAAATACATGTTGAAGTGTGTGCATAAGTCCTTTGGTTTAGGCGTGACACTCAATTTGAGTTTTTATTGCTTTAAATGCATTCTCAGCCCGAGCTGAGCACGTTTTGTGAGTTTGAATGTATCTTCATAGGAATGAGTTGTGTGGTCAAAGTAATGCTCATTTAGGCTTCAGGTGGTCATCCTGAACAAAACACACGTTGAAGTGTGTGCATAAGTCCTTTGGTTTAGGCGTGACACTCAATTTGAGTTTTTATTGCTTTAAATGCATTTTCAGCCCGAGCTGAGCACGTTTTGTGAGTTTGAATGTATCTTCATAGGAATGAGTTGTGTAGTCAAATTAATGCTCATATGGGCTTCAGGAGGTCATCCTGAACAAAATACATGTTGAAGTGTGTGCATAAGTCCTTTGGTTTAGGTGTGACACTCAATTTGAGTTTTTATTGCTTTAAATGCATTTTCAGCCCGAGCTGAGCACGTTTTGTGAGTTTGAATGTATCTTCATAGGAATGAGTTGTGTGGTCAAATTAATGCTCATATAGGCTTCAGGAGGTCATCCTGAACAAAATACATGTTGAAGTGTGTGCATAATCCTTTGGTTTAGGTGTGACACTCAATTTGAGTTTTTATCGCTTTAAATGCATTTTCAGCCCGAGCTGAGCACGTTTTGTGAGTTTGAATGTATCTTCATAGGAATGAGTTGTGTGGTCAAATTAATGCTCATTTAGGCTTCAGGTGGTCATCCCGAACAAAATACATGTTGAAGTGTGTGCATAAGTCCTTTGGTTTAGGTGTGACACTCAATTTGAGTTTTTATTGCTTTAAATGCATTTTCAGCCCGAGCTGAGCGCGCTTTCTGACTTTGAATGTATCTTCATAGGAATGAGTTGTGTGGTCAAATTATTTCTCATTTAGGCTTCAAGGAGGTCATCCTGAACAAAATACATGTTGAAGTGTGTGCATAAGTCCTTTGGTTTAGGCGTGACACTCAATTTGAGTTTTTATTGCTTTAAATGCATTTTTAGCCCGAGCTGAGCACGTTTTGTGAGTTTGAATGTATCTTCATAGGAATGAGTTGTGTGGTCAAATTAATGCTCATTTAGGCTTCAGGTGGTCATCCTGAACTAAATACATGTTGAAGTGTGTGCATAAGTCCTTTGGTTTAGGCGTGACACTCAATTTAAGTTTTCATTGCTTTAAATGCATTTTGAGCCCAAGCTGAGCACATTTTGTGAGTTTGAATGTATCTTCATAGGAATGAGTTGTGTGGTCAAATTAATGCTCATTTAGGCTTCAGGTGGTCATCCTGAACAAAACACACGTTGAAGTGTGTGCATAAGTCCTTTGGTTTAGGCGTGACACTCAATTTGAGTTTGTATTGCTTTAAATGCATTTTCAGCCCGAGCTGAGCACGTTTTGTGAGTTTGAATGTATCTTCATAGGAATGAGTTGTGTAGTCAAATTAATGCTCATTTAGGCTTCAGGATGTCATCCTGAACAAAATACATGTTGAAGTGTGTGCATAAGTCCTTTGGTTTGGGCGCGACACTCAATTTGAGTTTTTATTGCTTTAAATGCATTTTCAGGCCGAGCTGAGCACGTTTTGTGACTTTGAATGTATCTTCATTGGAATGAGTTGTGTAGTCAAATTAATGCTCATTTATGCTTCAGGAGGCCATCCTGAACAAAAGACATGTTGAAGTGTGTGCATAAGTCCTTTGGTTTAGGCGTGACACTCAATTTGAGTTTTTATTGCTTTAAATGCATTTTCAGCCCGAGCTGAGCACGTTTTGTGAGTTTGAATGTATCTTCATAGGAATGAGTTGTGTGGTCAAATTAATGCTCATTTAGGCTTCAGGTGGTCATCCCGAACAAAATACATGTTGAAGTGTGTGCATAAGTCCTTTGGTTTAGGTCTGACACTCAATTTGAGTTTTTATTGCTTTAAATGCATTTTCAGCCCGAGCTGAGCGCGCTTTCTGACTTTGAATGTATCTTCATAGGAATGAGTTGTGTGGTCAAATTATCGCTCATTTAGGCTTCAAGGAGGTCATCCTGAACAAAATACATGTTGAAGTGTGTGCATAAGTCCTTTGGTTTAGGCGTGACACTCAATTTGAGTTTTTATTGCTTTAAATGCATTTTTAGCCCGAGCTGAGCACGTTTTGTGAGTTTGAATGTATCTTCATAGGAATGAGTTGTGTGGTCAAATTAATGCTCATTTAGGCTTCAGGTGGTCATCCTGAACTAAATACATGTTGAAGTGTGTGCATAAGTCCTTTGGTTTAGGCGTGACACTCAATTTAAGTTTTCATTGCTTTAAATGCATTTTGAGCCCAAGCTGAGCACATTTTGTGAGTTTGAATGTATCTTCATAGGAATGAGTTGTGTGGTCAAATTAATGCTCATTTAGGCTTCAGGATGTCATCCTGAACAAAATACATGTTGAAGTGTGTGCATAAGTCCTTTGGTTTGGGCGCGACACTCAATTTGAGTTTTTATTGCTTTCAATGCATTTTCAGCCCGAGCTGAGCACGTTTTGTGACTTTGAATGTATCTTCATTGGAATGAGTTGTGTAGTCAAATTAATGCTCATTTATGCTTCAGGAGGCCATCCTGAACAAAAGACATGTTGAAGTGTGTGCATAAGTCCTTTGGTTTAGGCGTGACACTCAATTTGAGTTTTTATTGCTTTCAATGCATTTTCAGCCCGAGCTGAGCACGTTTTGTGAGTTTGAATGTATCTTCATAGGAATGAGTTGTGTGGTCATATTAATGCTCATATGGGCTTCAGGAGGTCATCCTGAACAAAATACATGTTGAAGTGTGTGCATAAGTCCTTTGGTTTAGGTGTGACACTCAATTTGAGTTTTTATTGCTTTAAATGCATTTTCAGCCCGAGCTGAGCACGTTTTGTGAGTTTGAATGTATCTTCATAGGAATGAGTTGTGTAGTCAAATTAATGCTCATTTAGGCTTCAGGATGTCATCCTGAACAAAATACATGTTGAAGTGTGTGCATAAGTCCTTTGGTTTGGGCGCGACACTCAATTTGAGTTTTTATTGCTTTAAATGCATTTTCAGGCCGAGCTGAGCACGTTTTGTGACTTTGAATGTATCTTCATTGGAATGAGTTGTGTAGTCAAATTAATGCTCATTTATGCTTCAGGAGGCCATCCTGAACAAAAGACATGTTGAAGTGTGTGCATAAGTCCTTTGGTTTAGGCGTGACACTCAATTTGAGTTTTTATTGCTTTAAATGCATTTTCAGCCCGAGCTGAGCACGTTTTGTGAGTTTGAATGTATCTTCATAGGAATGAGTTGTGTGGTCAAATTAATGCTCATTTAGGCTTCAGGTGGTCATCCTGAACTAAATACATGTTGAAGTGTGTGCATACATCCTTTGTTTTAGGCGTGACACTCAATTTGAGTTTTTATTGCTTTAAATGCTTTTTCAGCCCGAGCTGAGCGCGCTTTCTGACTTTGAATGTATCTTCATAGGAATGAGTTGTGTGGTCAAATTAATGCTCATTTAGGCTTCAGGTGGTCATCCTGAACAAAATTCATGTTGAAGTGTGTGCATAAGTCCTTTGGTTTAGGCGTGACACTCATTTTGAGTTTTTATTGCTTTAAATGCATTTTCAGCCCGAGCTGAGCACGTTTTGTGAGTTTGAATGTATCTTCATAGGAATGAGTTGTGTGGTCATATTAATGCTCATATGGGCTTCAGGAGGTCATCCTGAACAAAATACATGTTGAAGTGTGTGCATAAGTCCTTTGGTTTAGGTGTGACACTCAATTTGAGTTTTTATTGCTTTAAATGCATTTTCAGCCCGAGCTGAGCACGTTTTGTGAGTTTGAATGTATCTTCATAGGAATGAGTTGTGTAGTCAAATTAATGCTCATTTAGGCTTCAGGATGTCATCCTGAACAAAATACATGTTGAAGTGTGTGCATAAGTCCTTTGGTTTGGGCGCGACACTCAATTTGAGTTTTTATTGCTTTAAATGCATTTTCAGGCCGAGCTGAGCACGTTTTGTGACTTTGAATGTATCTTCATTGGAATGAGTTGTGTAGTCAAATTAATGCTCATTTATGCTTCAGGAGGCCATCCTGAACAAAAGACATGTTGAAGTGTGTGCATAAGTCCTTTGGTTTAGGCGTGACACTCAATTTGAGTTTTTATTGCTTTAAATGCATTTTCAGCCCGAGCTGAGCACGTTTTGTGAGTTTGAATGTATCTTCATAGGAATGAGTTGTGTGGTCAAATTAATGCTCATTTAGGCTTCAGGTGGTCATCCTGAACTAAATACATGTTGAAGTGTGTGCATACATCCTTTGTTTTAGGCGTGACACTCAATTTGAGTTTTTATTGCTTTAAATGCTTTTTCAGCCCGAGCTGAGCGCGCTTTCTGACTTTGAATGTATCTTCATAGGAATGAGTTGTGTGGTCAAATTATTGCTCATTTAGGCTTCAGGAGGTCATCCTGAACAAAATACATGTTGAAGTGTGTGCATAAGTCCTTTGGTTTAGGCGTGACACTCAATTTGAGTTTTTATTGCTTTAAATGCATTTTCAGCCCGAGCTGAGCACGTTTTGTGAGTTTGAATGTATCTTCATAGGAATGAGTTGTGTGGTCAAATTAATGCTCTTTTAGGCGTCAGTCGGTCATCCTGAACAAAATACATGTTGAAGTGTGTGCATAAGTCCTTTGGTTTAGGCGTGACACTCAATTTGAGTTTTTATTGCTTTAAATGCATTTTCAGCCCGAGCTGAGCACGTTTTGTGTGTTTGAATGTATCTTCATAGGAATGAGTTGTGTGGTCAAATTAATGCTCATATGGGCTTCAGGAGGTCATCCTGAACAAAATACATGTTGAAGTGTGTGTATAAGTCCTTTGGTTTAGGCGTGACACTCAATTTGAGTTTTTATTGCTTTAAATGCATTTTCAGCCCGAGCTGAGCACGTTTTGTGAGTTTGAATGTATCTTCATAGGAATGAGTTGTGTGGTCAAATTAATGCTCATTTAGGCTTCAAGGAGGTCATCCTGAACAAAATACATGTTGAAGTGTGTGCATAAGTCCTTTGGTTTAGGCGTGACACTCAATTTGAGTTTTTATTGCTTTAAATGCATTTTCAGCCCGAGCTGAGCACGTTTTGTGAGTTTGAATGTATCTTCATAGGAATGAGTTGTGTGGTCAAATTAATGCTCATTTAGGCTTCAGGTGGTCATCCTGAACTAAATACATGTTGAAGTGTGTGCATAAGTCCTTTGGTTTAGGCGTGACACTCAATTTAAGTTTTCATTGCTTTAAATGCATTTTAAGCCCGAGCTGAGCACGTTTTGTGAGTTTGAATGTATCTTCATAGGAATGAGTTGTGTGGTCAAATTAATTCTCATTTAGGCTTCAGGATGTCATCCTGAACAAAATACATGTTGAAGTGTGTGCATAAGTCCTTTGGTTTAGGCGTGACACTCAATTTGAGTTTTTATTGCTTTAAATGCATTTTCAGCCCGAGCTGAGCGCGCTTTCTGACTTTGAATGTATCTTCATAGGAATGAGTTGTGTGGTCAAATTATTGCTCATTTAGGCTTCAGGAGGTCATCCTGAACAAAATACATGTTGAAGTGTGTGTATAAGTCCTTTGGTTTAGGCGTGACACTCAATTTGAGTTTTTATTGCTTTAAATGCATTTTCAGCCCGAGCTGAGCACGTTTTGTGAGTTTGAATGTATCTTCATAGGAATGAGTTGTGTGGTCAAATTAATGCTTATTTAGGCGTCAGGTGGTCATCCTGAACAAAATACATGTTGAAGTGTGTGCATAAGTCCTTTGGTTTAGGCGTGACACTCAATTTGAGTTTTTATTGCTTTAAATGCATTTTCAGCCCGAGCTGAGCACGTTTTGTGTGTTTGAATGTATCTTCATAGGAATGAGTTGTGTAGTCAAATTAATGCTCATTTAGGCTTCAGGTGGTCATCCTGAACTAAATACATGTTGAAGTGTGTGCATACGTCCTTTGTTTTAGGCGTGACACTCAATTTGAGTTTTTATTGCTTTAAATGCTTTTTCAGCCCGAGCTGAGCGCGCTTTCTGACTTTGAATGTATCTTCATAGGAATGAGTTGTGTGGTCAAATTATTGCTCATTTAGGCTTCAGGAGGTCATCCTGAACAAAATACATGTTGAAGTGTGTGTATAAGTCCTTTGGTTTAGGCGTGACACTCAATTTGAGTTTTTATTGCTTTAAATGCATTTTCAGCCCGAGCTGAGCGCGCTTTCTGACTTTGAATGTATCTTCATAGGAATGAGTTGTGTGGTCAAATTAATGCTCATTTAGGCTTCAGGTGGTCATCCTGAACTAAATACATGTTGAAGTGTGTGCATAAGTCCTTTGGTTTAGGCGTGACACTCAATTTAAGTTTTCATTGCTTTAAATGCATTTTAAGCCCGAGCTGAGCACGTTTTGTGAGTTTGAATGTATCTTCATAGGAATGAGTTGTGTGGTCAAATTAATTCTCATTTAGGCTTCAGGATGTCATCCTGAACAAAATACATGTTGAAGTGTGTGCATAAGTCCTTTGGTTTAGGCGTGACACTCAATTTGAGTTTTTATTGCTTTAAATGCATTTTCAGCCCGAGCTGAGCGCGCTTTCTGACTTTGAATGTATCTTCATAGGAATGAGTTGTGTGGTCAAATTATTGCTCATTTAGGCTTCAGGAGGTCATCCTGAACAAAATACATGTTGAAGTGTGTGTATAAGTCCTTTGGTTTAGGCGTGACACTCAATTTGAGTTTTTATTGCTTTAAATGCATTTTCAGCCCGAGCTGAGCACGTTTTGTGAGTTTGAATGTATCTTCATAGGAATGAGTTGTGTGGTCAAATTAATGCTTATTTAGGCGTCAGGTGGTCATCCTGAACAAAATACATGTTGAAGTGTGTGCATAAGTCCTTTGGTTTAGGCGTGACACTCAATTTGAGTTTTTATTGCTTTAAATGCATTTTCAGCCCGAGCTGAGCACGTTTTGTGTGTTTGAATGTATCTTCATAGGAATGAGTTGTGTAGTCAAATTAATGCTCATTTAGGCTTCAGGTGGTCATCCTGAACTAAATACATGTTGAAGTGTGTGCATACGTCCTTTGTTTTAGGCGTGACACTCAATTTGAGTTTTTATTGCTTTAAATGCTTTTTCAGCCCGAGCTGAGCGCGCTTTCTGACTTTGAATGTATCTTCATAGGAATGAGTTGTGTGGTCAAATTATTGCTCATTTAGGCTTCAGGAGGTCATCCTGAACAAAATACATGTTGAAGTGTGTGTATAAGTCCTTTGGTTTAGGCGTGACACTCAATTTGAGTTTTTATTGCTTTAAATGCATTTTCAGCCCGAGCTGAGCGCGCTTTCTGACTTTGAATGTATCTTCATAGGAATGAGTTGTGTGGTCAAATTATTGCTCATTTAGGCTTCAGGAGGTCATCCTGAACAAAATACATGTTCAAGTGTGTGCATAAGTCCTTTGGTTTAGGCGTGACACTCAATTTGAGTTTTTATTGCTTTAAATGCATTTTCAGCCCGAGCTGAGCACGTTTTGTGAGTTTGAATGTATCTTCATAGGAATGAGTTGTGTGGTCAAATTAATGCTCTTTTAGGCGTCAGTCGGTCATCCTGAACAAAATACATGTTGAAGTGTGTGCATAAGTCCTTTGGTTTAGGCGTGACACTCAATTTGAGTTTTTATTGCTTTAAATGCATTTTCAGCCCGAGCTGAGCACGTTTTGTGTGTTTGAATGTATCTTCATAGGAATGAGTTGTGTGGTCAAATTAATGCTCATATGGGCTTCAGGAGGTCATCCTGAACAAAATACATGTTGAAGTGTGTGTATAAGTCCTTTGGTTTAGGCGTGACACTCAATTTGAGTTTTTATTGCTTTAAATGCATTTTCAGCCCGAGCTGAGCACGTTTTGTGAGTTTGAATGTATCTTCATAGGAATGAGTTGTGTGGTCAAATTAATGCTCATTTAGGCTTCAAGGAGGTCATCCTGAACAAAATACATGTTGAAGTGTGTGCATAAGTCCTTTGGTTTAGGCGTGACACTCAATTTGAGTTTTTATTGCTTTAAATGCATTTTCAGCCCGAGCTGAGCACGTTTTGTGAGTTTGAATGTATCTTCATAGGAATGAGTTGTGTGGTCAAATTAATGCTCATTTAGGCTTCAGGTGGTCATCCTGAACTAAATACATGTTGAAGTGTGTGCATAAGTCCTTTGGTTTAGGCGTGACACTCAATTTAAGTTTTCATTGCTTTAAATGCATTTTAAGCCCGAGCTGAGCACGTTTTGTGAGTTTGAATGTATCTTCATAGGAATGAGTTGTGTGGTCAAATTAATTCTCATTTAGGCTTCAGGATGTCATCCTGAACAAAATACATGTTGAAGTGTGTGCATAAGTCCTTTGGTTTGGGCGCGACATTCAATTTGAGTTTTTATTGCTTTAAATACATTTTCAGGCCGAGCTGAGCACGTTTTGTGACTTTGAATGTATCTTCATTGGAATGAGTTGTGTAGTCAAATTAATGCTCATTTATGCTTCAGGAGGCCATCCTGAACAAAAGACATATTGAAGTGTGTGCATAAGTCCTTTGGTTTAGGTGTGACACTCAATTTGAGTTTTTATTGCTTTAAATGCATTTTCAGCCCGAGCTGAGCTCGTTTTCTGAGTTTGAATGTATCTTCATAGGAATGAGTTGTGTGGTCAAATTAATGCTTATTTAGGCTTCAGGAGGACATCCTGAACTAAATACATGTTCAAGTGTGTGCATAAGTCCTTTGGTTTGGGCGCGACACTCAATTTGAGTTTTTATTGCTTTAAATGCATTTTCAGGCCGAGCTGAGCACGTTTTGTGACTTTGAATGTATCTTCATTGGAATGAGTTGTGTAGTCAAATTAATGCTCATTTAGGCTTCAGGAGGACATCCTGAACTAAATACATGTTGAAGTGTGTGCATAAGTCCTTTGGTTTAGGCGTGACACTCAATTTGAGTTTTTATTGCTTTAAATGCATTTTCAGCCCGAGCTGAGCACGTTTTGTGAGTTTGAATGTATCTTCATAGGAATATAGGCTTCAGGAGGTCATCCTGAACAAAATACATGTTGAAGTGTGTGCATAAGTCCTTTGGTTTAGGTGTGACACTAAATTTGAGTTTTTATTGCTTTAAATGCATTTTCAGCCCGAGCTGAGCACGTTTTGTGAGTTTGAATGTATCTTCATAGGAATGAGTTGTGTGATCAAAACAATGCTCATTTAGGCTTCAGGAGGACATCCTGAACTCAGTACATGTTGAAGTGTGTGCATAAGTCCTATGGTTTAGGCGTGACACTCAATTTGAGTTTTTATTGCTTTAAATGCATTTTCAGCCCGAGCTGAGCACGTTTTGTGAGTTTGAATGTATCTTCATAGGAATATAGGCTTCAGGAGGTCATCCTGAACAAAATACATGTTGAAGTGTGTGCAGAAGTCCTTTGGTTTAGGTGTGACACTAAATTTGAGTTTTTTTTGCTTTGAATGCATTTTCAGCCCGAGCTGAGCGCGCTTTCTGACTTTGAATGTATCTTCATAGGAATAATTTGTTTGGTCAAATTAATGCTTATTTAGGCTTCAGCAGGACATCCTGAACAAAATACATGTTCAAGTGTGTGCATA
Organism: Hippocampus guttulatus; assembly: GCF_054856545.1. Classification (NCBI taxonomy): domain Eukaryota; kingdom Metazoa; phylum Chordata; class Actinopteri; order Syngnathiformes; family Syngnathidae; genus Hippocampus; species Hippocampus guttulatus. Next base: position 12,861 of record NW_028233898.1, on the reverse strand, counting down.
AGTCCTTTGGTTTAGGCGTGACACTCAATTTGATTTTTTTTTTGCTTTAAATACATTTTCTGCCCAAGCTGAGCACGTTTTTTGAGTTAAATGTATCTTCATAGGAATGAGTTGTGTGGTCAAATTACTGCTCATTTAGGCTTCAGGAGGACATCCTGAACTAAATACATGTTGAAGTGTGTGCATTAGTCCTTTGGTTTAGGCGTGACACTCAATTTGAGTTTTTATTGCTTTAAATGCATTTTCAGCCCGAGCTGAGCACGTTTTGTGAGTTTGAATGTATCTTCATAGGAATGAGTTGTGTGGTCAAATTACTGCTCATTTAGGCTTCAGGAGGACATCCTGAACTAAATACATGTTGAAGTGTGTGCATAAGTCCTTTGGTTTAGGCGTGACAGTCAATTTGAGTTTTTATTGCTTTAAATGCATTTTCAGCCCGAGCTGAGCACGTTTTGTGAGTTTGAATGTATCTTCATAGGAATGAGTTGTGTGATCAAAACAATGCTCATTTAGGCTTCAGGAGGACATCCTGAACTCAGTACATGTTGAAGTGTGTGCATAAGTCCTTTGGTTTGGGCGTGACAGTCAATTTGAGTTTTCATTGCTTTAAATGCATTTTCAGGCCGAGCTGAGCACGTTTTGTGAGTTTGAATGTATCTTCATAGGAATGAGTTGTGTGGTCAAATTACTGCTCATTTAGGCTTCAGGAGGACATCCTGAACTAAATACATGTTGAAGTGTGTGCATAAGTCCTTTGGTTTAGGCGTGACAGTCAATTTGAGTTTTTATTGCTTTAAATGCATTTTCAGCCGGAGCTGAGCACGTTTTGTGAGTTTGAATGTATCTTCATAGGAATGAGTTGTGTGATCAAAACAATGCTCATTTAGGCTTCAGGAGGACATCCTGAACTCAGTACATGTTGAAGTGTGTGCATAAGTCCTTTGGTTTGGGCGTGACAGTCAATTTGAGTTTTCATTGCTTTAAATGCATTTTCAGGCCGAGCTGAGCACGTTTTGTGAGTTTGAATGTATCTTCATAGGAATGAGTTGTATGGTCAAATTAATGCTCATTTAGGCTTCAGGAGGTCATCCTGAACAAAATCCATGTTGAAGTGTGTGCAGAAGTCCTTTGGTTTAGGTGTGACACTAAATTTGAGTTTTTATTGCTTTGAATGCATTTTCAGCCCGACCTGAGCGCGCTTTCTGACTTTGAATGTATCTTCATAGGAATGAGTTGTGTAGTCAAATTAATGCTCATTTAGGCTTCAGGAGGCCATCCTGAACAAAATACATGTTGAAGTGTGTGCATCAGTCCTTTGGTTTAGGCGTGACACTCAATTTGAGTTTTTATTGCTTTAAATGCATTTTTTGCCGAGCTGAGCACGTTTTTTGAGTTTGAATGTATCTTTATAGGAATGAGTTGTGTAGTCAAATTAATGCTCATTTAGGCTTCAGGAGGACATCCTGAACTAAATACATGTTGAAGTGTGTGCAAACGTCCTTTGTTTTGGGCGTGACACTCAATGTGAGTTTTTATTGCTTTAAATGCATTTTCAGGCCGAGCTGAGCACGTTTTGTGACTTTGAATGTATCTTCATTGGAATGAGTTGTGTAGTCAAATTAATGCTCATTTATGCTTCAGGAGGCCATCCTGAACAAAAGACATGTTGAAGTGTGTGCATAAGTCCTTTGGTTTAGGTGTGACACTCAATTTGAGTTTTTATTGCTTTAAATGCATTTTCAGCCCGAGCTGAGCTCGTTTTCTGAGTTTGAATGTATCTTCATAGCAATGAGTTGTGTGGTCAAATTAATGCTTATTTAGGCTTCAGGAGGACATCCTGAACTAAATACATGTTCAAGTGTGTGCATAAGTCCTTTGGTTTAGGCGTGACACTCAATTTGAGTTTTTTTTGCTTTAAATACATTTTCTGCCCAAGCTGAGCACGTTTTTTGAGTTAAATGTATCTTCATAGGAATGAGTTGTGTGGTCAAATTACTGCTCATTTAGGCTTCAGGAGGACATCCTGAACTAAATACATGTTGAAGTGTGTGCATAAGTCCTTTGGTTTAGGCGTGACACTCAATTTGAGTTTTTATTGCTTTAAATGCATTTTCAGGCCGAGCTGAGCACGTTTTGTGAGTTTGAATGTATCTTCATAGGAATGAGTTGTGTGGTCAAATTACTGCTCATTTAGGCTTCAGGAGGACATCCTGAACTAAATACATGTTGAAGTGTGTGCATAAGTCCTTTGGTTTAGGCGTGACAGTCAATTTGAGTTTTTATTGCTTTAAATGCATTTTCAGCCCGAGCTGAGCACGTTTTGTGAGTTTGAATGTATCTTCATAGGAATGAGTTGTGTGATCAAAACAATGCTCATTTAGGCTTCAGGAGGACATCCTGAACTCAGTACATGTTGAAGTGTGTGCATAAGTCCTTTGGTTTGGGCGTGACAGTCAATTTGAGTTTTTATTGCTTTAAATGCATTTTCAGGCCGAGCTGAGCACGTTTTGTGAGTTTGAATGTATCTTCATAGGAATGAGTTGTATGGTCAAATTAATGCTCATTTAGGCTTCAGGAGGTCATCCTGAACAAAATCCATGTTGAAGTGTGTGCAGAAGTCCTTTGGTTTAAGTGTGACACTAAATTTGAGTTTTTATTGCTTTGAATGCATTTTCAGCCCGACCTGAGCGCGCTTTCTGACTTTGAATGTATCTTCATAGGAATGAGTTGTGTAGTCAAATTAATGCTCATTTAGGCTTCAGGAGGCCATCCTGAACAAAATACATGTTGAAGTGTGTGCATCAGTCCTTTGGTTTAGGCGTGACACTCAATTTGAGTTTTTATTGCTTTAAATGCATTTTTTGCCGAGCTGAGCACGTTTTTTGAGTTTGAATGTATCTTTATAGGAATGAGTTGTGTAGTCAAATTAATGCTCATTTAGGCTTCAGGAGGCCATCCTGAACAAAATACATGTTGAAGTGTGTGCATCAGTCCTTTGGTTTAGGCGTGACACTCAATTTGAGTTTTTATTGCTTTAAATGCAGTTTTTGCCGAGCTGAGCACGTTTTTTGAGTTTGAATGTATCTTCATAGGAATGAGTTGTGTGGTCAAATGAATGCTCATTTAGGCGTCAGGTGGTCATCCTGAACAAAATACATGTTGAAGTGTGTGCATAAGTCCTTTGGTTTAGGCGTGACACTCAATTTGAGTTTTTATTGCTTTAAATGCATTTTCAGGCCGAGCTGAGCACGTTTTGTGACTTTGAATGTATCTTCATAGGAATGAGTTTTGTGGTAAAATTAATGCTCATATAGGCTTCAGGAGGTCATCCTGAACAAAATACATGTTAAAGTGTGTGCATAGGTCCTTTGGTTTAGGTGTGACACTCAATTTGAGTTTTTATTGCTTTAAATGCATTTTCAACACGAGCTGAGCACGTTTTCTGAGTTTGAATGTATCTTCATAGGAATGAGTTGTGTGGTCAAATTAATGCTTATTTCGGCTTCAGGAGGACATCCTGAACTAAATACATGTTCAAGTGTGTGCATAAGTCCTTTGGTTTAGGCGTGACACTCAATTTGAGTTTTTTTTTTTTGCTTTAAATGCATTTTCTGCCCAAGCTGAGCACGTTTTTTGAGTTAAATGTATCTTCATAGGAATGAGTTGTGTGGTCAAATTACTGCTCATTTAGGCTTCAGGAGGACATCCTGAACTAAATACATGTTGAAGTGTGTGCATAAGTCCTTTGGTTTAGGTGTGACACTCAATTTGAGTTTGTATTGCTTTAAATGCATTTTCAGCCCGAGCTGAGCACGTTTTGTGAGTTTGAATGTATCTTCATAGGAATGAGTTGTGTGGTCAAATTACTGCTCATTTAGGCTTCAGGAGGACATCCTGAACTAAATACATGTTGAAGTGTGTGCATAAGTCCTTTGGTTTGGGCGTGACAGTCATTTTGAGTTATTATTGCTTTAAATGCATTTTCAGGCCGAGCTGAGCACGTTTTGTGAGTTTGAATGTATCTTCATAGGAATGAGTTGTGTGGTCAAATTACTGCTCATTTAGGCTTCAGGAGGACATCCTGAACTAAATACATGTTGAAGTGTGTGCATAAGTTCTTTGGTTTAGGCGTGACACTCAATTTGAGTTTTTATTGCTTTAAATGCATTTTCATCCCGAGCTGAGCGCGCTTTCTGACTTTGAATGTATCTTCATAGGAATGAGTTGTGTGGTCAAATTAATGCTCATATGGTCTTCAGGAGGTCATCCTGAACAAAATAAATGTTGAAGTGTGTGCATAAGTCCTTTGGTTTAGGTGTGACACTCAATTTGAGTTTTTATTGCTTTAAATGCATTTTCATCCCGAGCTGAGCGCGCTTTCTGACTTTGAATGTATCTTCATAGGAATGAGTTGTGTGGTCAAATTAATGCTCATTTAGGCTTCAGGTGGTCATCCTGAACAAAATTCATGTTGAAGTGTGTGCATAAGTCCTTTGGTTTAGGCGTGACACTCATTTTGAGTTTTTATTGCTTTAAATGCATTTTCAGCCCGAGCTGAGCACGTTTTGTGAGTTTGAATGTATCTTCATAGGAATGAGTTGTGTGGTCAAATTAATGCTCTTTAGGCTTCAGGTGGTCATCCTGAACTAAATACATGTTGAAGTGTGTGCATAAGTCCTTTGGTTTAGGCGTGACACTCAATTTGAGTTTTTATTGCTTTAAATGCATTTTCAGCCCGAGCTGAGCGCGCTTTCTGACTTTGAATGTATCTTCATAGGAATGAGTTGTGTGGTCAAATTATTGCTCATTTAGGCTTCAGGAGGTCATCCTGAACAAAATACATGTTGAAGTGTGTGCATAAGTCCTTTGGTTTAGGCGTGACACTCATTTTGAGTTTTTATTGCTTTAAATGCATTTTCAGCCCGAGCTGAGCACGTTTTGTGAGTTTGAATGTATCTTCATAGGAATGAGTTGTGTGGTCAAATTAATGCTCATTTAGGCTTCAGGTGGTTATCCTGAACTAAATACATGTTGAAGTGTATGCATAAGTCCTTTGGTTTAGGCGTGACACTCAATTTGAGTTTTTATTGCTTTAAATGCATTTTCAGCCCAAGCTGAGCGCGCTTTCTGACTTTGAATGTATCTTCATAGGAATGAGTTGTGTGGTCAAATTAATGCTCATATAGGCTTCAGGAGGTCATCCTGAACAAAATACATGTTGAAGTGTGTGCATAATCCTTTGGTTTAGGTGTGACACTCAATTTGAGTTTTTATTGCTTTAAATGCATTTTCAGCCCGAGCTGAGCACGTTTTGTGAGTTTGAATGTATCTTCATAGGAATGAGTTGTGTGGTCAAATTAATGCTCATTTAGGCTTCAGGTGGTCATCCTGAACTAAATACATGTTGAAGTGTGTGCATAAGTCCTTTGGTTTAGGCGTGACACTCAATTTGAGTTTTTATTGCTTTAAATGCATTTTCAGCCCGAGCTGAGCACGTTTTGTGAGTTTGTATGTATCTTCATAGGAATGAGTTGTGTGGTCAAATTAATGCTCATTTAGGCTTCAGGTGGTCATCCTGAACTAAATACATGTTGAAGTGTGTGCATAAGTCCGTTGGTTTAGGCGTGACACTCAATTTGAGTTTTTATTGCTTTAAATGCATTTTCAGCCCGAGCTGAGCACGTTTTGTGAACTTGAATGTATCTTCATAGGAATGAGTTGTGTGGTCAAATTAATGCTCATATAGGCTTCAGGAGGTCATCCTGAACAAAATACATGTTGAAGTGTGTGCATAATCCTTTGGTTTAGGTGTGACACTCAATTTGAGTTTTTATTGCTTTAAATGCATTTTCAACCCGAGCTGAGCACGTTTTGTGAGTTTTAATGTATCTTCATAGGAATGAGTTGTGTGGTCAAATGAATGCTCATATAGGCTTCAGGAGGTCATCCTGAACAAAATACATGTTGAAGTGTGTGCATAAGTCCTTTGGTTTAGGTGTGACACTCAATTTGAGTTTTTGTTGCTTTAAATGCATTTTCAGCCCGAGCTGAGCGCGCTTTCTGACTTTGAATGTATCTTCATAGGAATGAGTTGTGTGGTCAAATTATCGCTCATTTAGGCTTCAAGGAGGTCATCCTGAACAAAATACATGTTGAAGTGTGTGCATAAGTCCTTTGGTTTAGGCGTGACACTCAATTTGAGTTTTTATTGCTTTAAATGCATTTTCAGCCCGAGCTGAGCACGTTTTGTGAGTTTGAATGTATCTTCATAGGAATGAGTTGTGTGGTCAAAGTAATGCTCATTTAGGCTTCAGGTGGTCATCCTGAACAAAACACACGTTGAAGTGTGTGCATAAGTCCTTTGGTTTAGGCATGACACTCAATTTGAGTTTTTATTGCTTTAAATGCATTTTCAGCCCGAGCTGAGCACGTTTTGTGAGTTTGAATGTATCTTCATAGGAATGAGTTGTGTAGTCAAATTAATGCTCTTATGGGCTTCAGGAGGTCATCCTGAACAAAATTCATGTTGAAGTGTGTGCATAAGTCCTTTGGTTTAGGCGTGACACTCAATTTGAGTTTTTATTGCTTTAAATGCATTTTCAGCCCGAGCTGAGCACGTTTTGTGAGTTTGAATGTATCTTCATAGGAATGAGTTGTGTGGTCAAGTTAATGCTCATTTAGGCTTCAGGTGGTCATCCTGAACTAAATACATGTTGAAGTGTGTGCATAAGTCCTTTGGTTTAGGCGTGACATTCAATTTGAGTTTTCATTGCTTTAAATGCATTTTCAGCCCGAGCTGAGCGCGCTTTCTGACTTTGAATGTATCTTCATAGGAATGAGTTGTGTGGTCAAATTAATGGTCATTTAGGCTTCAGGTGGTCATCCTGAACAAAATACATGTTGAAGTGTGTGCATAAGTCCTTTGGTTTAGGCGTGACACTCAATTTGAGTTTTTATTGCTTTAAATGCATTTTCAGCCCGAGCTGAGCGCGTTTTCTGACTTTGAATGTATCTTCATAGGAATGCGTTGTGTAGTCAAATTATTGCTCATTTAGGCTTCAGGAGGACATCCTGAAATAAATACATGTTGAAGTATGTGCATAAGTCCTTTGGTTTAGGCGTGACACTCAATTTGAGTTTTTATTGCTTTAAATGCATTTTGAGCCCAAGCTGAGCACATTTTGTGAGTTTGAATGTATCTTCATAGGAATGAGTTGTGTGGTCAAATTAATGCTCATTTAGGCTTCAGGTGGTCATCCTGAACAAAATACATGTTGAAGTGTGTGCATAAGTCCTTTGGTTTAGGCGTGACACTCAATTTGAGTTTTTATTGCTTTAAATGCATTTTCAGCCCGAGCTGAGCGCGCTTTCTGACTTTGAATGTATCTTCATAGGAATGAGTTGTGTGGTCAAATTATCGCTCATTTAGGCTTCAAGGAGGTCATCCTGAACAAAATACATGTTGAAGTGTGTGCATAAGTCCTTTGGTTTAGGCGTGACACTCAATTTGAGTTTTTATTGCTTTAAATGCATTTTCAGCCCGAGCTGAGCACGTTTTCTGACTTTGAATGTATCTTCATAGGAATGCGTTGTGTAGTCAAATTATTGCTCATTTAGGCTTCAGGAGGACATCCTGAAATAAATACATGTTGAAGTATGTGCATAAGTCCTTTGGTTTAGGCGTGACACTCAATTTGAGTTTTTATTGCTTTAAATGCATTTTGAGCCCAAGCTGAGCGCGCTTTCTGACTTTGAATGTATCTTCATAGGAATGAGTTGTGTGGTCAAATTAATGCTCATTTAGGCTTCAGGTGGTCATCCTGAACAAAATTCATGTTGAAGTGTGTGCATAAGTCCTTTGGTTTAGGTGTGACACTCAATTTGAGTTTTCATTGCTTTAAATGCATTTTCAGCCCGAGCTGAGCACGTTTTGTGAGTTTGAATGTATCTTCATAGGAATGAGTTGTGTGGTCAAATTAATGCTCTTTAGGCTTCAGGTGGTCATCCTGAACTAAATACATGTTGAAGTGTGTGCATAAGTCCTTTGGTTTAGGCGTGACACTCAATTTGAGTTTTTATTGCTTTAAATGCATTTTCAGCCCGAGCTGAGCGCGCTTTCTGACTTTGAATGTATCTTCATAGGAATGAGTTGTGTGGTTTAATTAATGCTCATTTAGGCTTCAGGTGGTTATCCTGAACTAAATACATGTTGAAGTGTGTGCATAAGTCCTTTGGTTTAGGCGTGACACTCAATTTGAGTTTTTATTGCTTTAAATGCATTTTCAGCCCAAGCTGAGCGCGCTTTCTGACTTTGAATGTATCTTCATAGGAATGAGTTGTGTGGTCAAATTAATGCTCATATAGGCTTCAGGAGGTCATCCTGAACAAAATACATGTTGAAGTGTGTGCATAATCCTTTGGTTTAGGTGTGACACTCAATTTGAGTTTTCATTGCTTTAAATGCATTTTCAGCCCGAGCTGAGCACGTTTTGTGAGTTTGAATGTATCTTCATAGGAATGAGTTGTGTGGTCAAATTAATGCTCTTTAGGCTTCAGGTGGTCATCCTGAACTAAATACATGTTGAAGTGTGTGCATAAGTCCTTTGGTTTAGGCGTGACACTCAAGTTGAGTTTTTATTGCTTTAAATGCATTTTCAGCCCGAGCTGAGCACGTTTTGTGAGTTTGAATGTATCTTCATAGGAATGAGTTGTGTGGTCAAATTAATGCTCATTTAGGCTTCAGGTGGTCATCCTGAACTAAATACATGTTGAAGTGTGTGCATAAGTCCTTTGGTTTAGGCGTGACACTCAATTTGAGTTTTTATTGCTTTAAATGCATTTTCAGCCCGAGCTGAGCACGTTTTGTGAGTTTGAATGTATCTTCATAGGAATGAGTTGTGTGGTCAAATTAATGCTCATTTAGGCTTCAGGTGGTCATCCTGAACTAAATACATGTTGAAGTGTGTGCATAAGTCCGTTGGTTTAGGCGTGACACTCAATTTGAGTTTTTATTGCTTTAAATGCATTTTCAGCCCGAGCTGAGCACGTTTTGTGAACTTGAATGTATCTTCATAGGAATGAGTTGTGTGGTCAAATTAATGCTCATATAGGCTTCAGGAGGTCATCCTGAACAAAATACATGTTGAAGTGTGTGCATAATCCTTTGGTTTAGGTGTGACACTCAATTTGAGTTTTTATTGCTTTAAATGCATTTTCAGCCCGAGCTGAGCACGTTTTGTGAGTTTTAATGTATCTTCATAGGAATGAGTTGTGTGGTCAAATTAATGCTCATATGGGCTTCAGGAGGTCATCCTGAACAAAATACATGTTGAAGTGTGTGCATAAGTCCTTTGGTTTAGGCGTGACACTCAATTTGAGTTTTTATTGCTTTAAATGCATTTTCAGCCCGAGATGAGCACGTTTTGTGAGTTTGAATGTATCTTCATAGGAATGAGTTGTGTGGTCAAATTAATGCTCATATGGGCTTCAGGAGGTCATCCTGAACAAAATACATGTTGAAGTGTGTGCATAAGTCCTTTGGTTTAGGCGTGACACTCAATTTGAGCTTTTATTGCTTTAAATGCATTTTCAGCCCGAGTTGAGCACGTTTTGTGAGTTTGAATGTATCTTCATAGGAATGAGTTGTGTGGTCAAATTAATGCTCATATAGGCTTCAGGAGGCCATCCTGAACAAAATACATGTTGAAGTGTGTGCATAAGTCCTTTGGTTTAGGCGTGACACTCAATTTGAGTTTTTATTGCTTTAAATGCATTTTCAGCCCGAGCTGAGCACGTTTTGTGAGTTTGAATGTATCTTCATAGGAATGAGTTGTGTGGTCAAATTAATGCTCATATGGGCTTCAGGAGGTCATCCTGAACAAAATACATGTTGAAGTGTGTGCATAAGTCCTTTGGTTTAGGTGTGACACTCAATTTGAGTTTTTATTGCTTTAAATGCATTTTCAGCCCGAGCTGAGCACGTTTTTTGAGTTTGAATGTATCTTCATAGGAATGAGTTGTGTGGTCAAATTATTGCTCATTTAGGCTACAGGAGGTCATCCTGAACAAAATACATGTTGAAGTGTGTGCATAAGTCCTTTGGTTTAGGCGTGACACTCAATTTGAGTTTTTATTGCTTTAAATGCATTTTCAGCCCGAGCTGAGCACGTTTTGTGAGTTTGAATGTATCTTCATAGAATGAGTTGTGTGGTCAAATTAATGCTCATTTAGGCTTCAGGAGGTCATCCTGAACAAAATACATGTTGAAGTGTGTGCATAAGTCCTTTGGTTTAGGTGTGACACTCAATTTGAGTTTTTGTTGCTTTAAATGCATTTTCAGCCCGAGCTGAGCGCGCTTTCTGACTTTGAATGTATCTTCATAGGAATGAGTTGTGTGGTCAAATTATCGCTCATTTAGGCTTCAAGGAGGTCATCCTGAACAAAATACATGTTGAAGTGTGTGCATAAGTCCTTTGGTTTAGGCGTGACACTCAATTTGAGTTTTTATTGCTTTAAATGCATTTTCAGCCCGAGCTGAGCACGTTTTGTGAGTTTGAATGTATCTTCATAGGAATGAGTTGTGTGGTCAAATTAATGCTCATATGGTCTTCAGGAGGTCATCCTGAACAAAATAAATGTTGAAGTGTGTGCATAAGTCCTTTGGTTTAGGTGTGACACTCAATTTGAGTTTTTATTGCTTTAAATGCATTTTCAACCCGAGCTGAGCACGTTTTGTGAGTTTTAATGTATCTTCATAGGAATGAGTTGTGTGGTCAAATGAATGCTCATATAGGCTTCAGGAGGTCATCCTGAACAAAATACATGTTGAAGTGTGTGCATAAGTCCTTTGGTTTAGGTGTGACACTCAATTTGAGTTTTTGTTGCTTTAAATGCATTTTCAGCCCGAGCTGAGCGCGCTTTCTGACTTTGAATGTATCTTCATAGGAATGAGTTGTGTGGTCAAATTATCGCTCATTTAGGCTTCAAGGAGGTCATCCTGAACAAAATACATGTTGAAGTGTGTGCATAAGTCCTTTGGTTTAGGCGTGACACTCAATTTGAGTTTTTATTGCTTTAAATGCATTTTCAGCCCGAGCTGAGCACGTTTTGTGAGTTTGAATGTATCTTCATAGGAATGAGTTGTGTAGTCAAATTAATGCTCTTATGGGCTTCAGGAGGTCATCCTGAACAAAATACATGTTGAAGTGTGTGCATAAGTCCTTTGGTTTAGGCGTGACACTCAATTTGAGTTTTTATTGCTTTAAATGCATTTTCAGCCCGAGCTGAGCACGTTTTGTGAGTTTGAATGTATCTTCATAGGAATGAGTTGTGTGGTCAAGTTAATGCTCATTTAGGCTTCAGGTGGTCATCCTGAACTAAATACATGTTGAAGTGTGTGCATAAGTCCTTTGGTTTAGGCGTGACATTCAATTTGAGTTTTCATTGCTTTAAATGCATTTTCAGCCCGAGCTGAGCGCGCTTTCTGACTTTGAATGTATCTTCATAGGAATGAGTTGTGTGGTCAAATTAATGGTCATTTAGGCTTCAGGTGGTCATCCTGAACAAAATACATGTTGAAGTGTGTGCATAAGTCCTTTGGTTTAGGCGTGACACTCAATTTGAGTTTTTATTGCTTTAAATGCATTTTCAGCCCGAGCTGAGCGCGTTTTCTGACTTTGAATGTATCTTCATAGGAATGCGTTGTGTAGTCAAATTATTGCTCATTTAGGCTTCAGGAGGACATCCTGAACTAAATACATGTTGAAGTGTGTGCATAAGTCCTTTGGTTTAGGCGTGACACTCAATTTGAGTTTTTATTGCTTTAAATGCATTTTCAGCCCAAGCTGAGCGCGCTTTCTGACTTTGAATGTATCTTCATAGGAATGAGTTGTGTGGTCAAATTAATGCTCATATAGGCTTCAGGAGGTCATCCTGAACAAAATACATGTTGAAGTGTGTGCATAATCCTTTGGTTTAGGTGTGACACTCAATTTGAGTTTTTATTGCTTTAAATGCATTTTCAGCCCGAGCTGAGCACGTTTTGTGAGTTTGAATGTATCTTCATAGGAATGAGTTGTGTGGTCAAATTAATGCTCATTTAGGCTTCAGGTGGTCATCCTGAACTAAATACATGTTGAAGTGTGTGCATAAGTCCTTTGGTTTAGGCGTGACACTCAATTTGAGTTTTTATTGCTTTAAATGCATTTTCAGCCCGAGCTGAGCACGTTTTGTGAGTTTAAATGTATCTTCATAGGAATGAGTTGTGTGGTCAAATTAATGCTCATTTAGGCTTCAGGTGGTCATCCTGAACTTAATACATGTTGAAGTGTGTGCATAAGTCCGTTGGTTTAGGCGTGACACTCAATTTGAGTTTTTATTGCTTTAAATGCATTTTCAGCCCGAGCTGAGCACGTTTTGTGAACTTGAATGTATCTTCATAGGAATGAGTTGTGTGGTCAAATTAATGCTCATATAGGCTTCAGGAGGTCATCCTGAACAAAATACATGTTGAAGTGTGTGCATAATCCTTTGGTTTAGGTGTGACACTCAATTTGAGTTTTTATTGCTTTAAATGCATTTTCAGCCCGAGCTGAGCACGTTTTGTGAGTTTTAATGTATCTTCATAGGAATGAGTTGTGTGGTCAAATTAATTCTCATATGGGCTTCAGGAGGTCATCCTGAACAAAATACATGTTGAAGTGTGTGCATAAGTCCTTTGGTTTAGGCGTGACACTCAATTTGAGTTTTTATTGCTTTAAATGCATTTTCAGCCCGAGATGAGCACGTTTTGTGAGTTTGAATGTATCTTCATAGGAATGAGTTGTGTGGTCAAATTAATGCTCATATGGGCTTCAGGAGGTC